>NC_056746.1:733024142-733049142 GCF_019279795.1 Protopterus annectens | reverse complement strand
TATATATATATATATATATATATATATATATATATATATATATATATATATATATATATATATATGGGTCTACCTGACATGGTCGACAGTTCATATGGTCGACAGTTTATTTGGTCGACAGTTCATTTGATCGACAAGCATTATATATATGTGTGTGTGTGTGTGTGTGTGTGTGTGTGTGTGTGTGTGTGTGTGTGTGTGTGTGTGTGTGTGTGTGTGTGTGTGTGTGTGTGTGTGTGTGTGTGTATGTGTATAAAATAGAGTACTATATGTTGGATGCAGTACTGTGAAAGACAAAAAAATGCACAAACTACGAAGAAAATCATCGCACAAGCAGTATGCAGACAATGTTCGACAATCACTATTATTTATAAACACAAGGGGTTGCCTGTATGCCAATATTGTCATGTTGGAATGGGAAAAACGTACTTTGAAACAATCAGCATATTTCTGATTCTGTCATACTTACATGAGGTATTTGGATGACATGTTTATTTATTGGGAAGGCCCTAGAGACCAAATTGTTGAATTCATTAACTATATTAACAACTCAACCTCCTTTTTGAGGTTTACATATAGTGTTAATGCATGTGAAATTTCCTATCTTGATGTTCTGTTAAAGAAAGTTCTGGAACAACAGAGATTTGTGGCTAAAATTTTCAGAAAAGAAACCTATTCCAGCAGTTTTCTGCATTTCGACAGCTGCCACCCATTCACTCAGAAATGTGCAGATATTAAGGGGCAATTTGTGAGTGCAGCATGAATGGTGACAACTTGGATAGGTTTCACCAGAGAATTCTTTAACTTAAAGGAAATGTTCTTGAGAAGAGGTTATCTCCCCAATTTAATTGACAACATCATGAAAGAGGTTAGTGAGAAAAGACAATGTGGGTATTTTGCACCAATTTTGGGCACCCCTTATACTGACCATCGCAATTTGACTGGGTTGAACATAACTGAAACAGTCACAGACACTGTTGCGAATGACCAAACAATTGTCCATAACCAGAAAATATATAAGGGGCACCATTCCTCTGGGTCTGAAGTAACTAATTACCACACAAGGTTTTCAAATGTCTTCTCAAATGACGCATACACTATTAAAGGGTCTATATCAGAACCTCAAAGTATTAAAACTTCGAATGTTCTGATATCAAACACTATTCAGCGAATGCTAAGAATAGCGAAGCTGCAGAACAGCAAATTCTTTCCTCGGGAAAGAATTTGGTTGGCCATTTCTGTGGCTTCGCTATTCTTAGCGCTGTGGTGGAAATTTACGGGTTGGGTTCAGGTAAGTGTGCGATTGTTTGTACATTAGGGTTAGGGGCGGGTTAAGTGAGTTAGGGTTAGGGCGTGAGTTAATTGTGTGTGTGCGATAGTGGCAGATTTTAGGGTTAGGGGTGGTTTAAGTGAGTTAGGGTTAGGGCGTGGGTTAGGTGAGTGTGCGATATTGACGGACCTTAGAGTTAGGGTTTGGGTTAAGTTAAGTGGGTAGATAGTAGTGTATATTTAGTTTAGTGTAGCGTTAGATGTAGGAATTTAAGTGTATGTGTGTGTTTACTGTTTGTTTGATGTGCTTGTGTTGTGTGTATGTGTTTCGAAGCAGCCGATTTTTTCCATGGGAAAAAATTTGCTGTTCTGAATGTTTGATATTTTCATGGTTAGATGTTTTGGGGCCGATGAAATAGCATTCGCTATTTTCATCTTTCGATAACGTGATATAAATGCCTATTAAAGATATTCTGTAGTGACAGAGAATTTTTTTAAATTTATTTTATTTTATTTTACATTTGTTGACTGGGCTAGTCTAGCTGGATATATGTCCATTTTCAGTAGAGGTCCGGGGAGATAAGCTCCAACATTCAAAATTAAATTACATTAAAAAACATGTGAAAAAACTTTACAGCAGTACATGAACATAGGCAAATAAAGATAATATTTTAACTGGTGACAAAAGTTATAAAGTACAAATTGCAGAAAGTAGAACATTTAGATAAGAATATTATTACAAAATATTGCTTAAAGTGGTATTTATGGTGAATACTTAAAAATCTTAGGAGAAAAACCTGTGTGTTTTTAAGAAGGGCCCTAACTTGAAGAACATTTTCGAACGTAATAATGATGGAATCTATAGGAAGGGTCAGATGATTAAGTGTGGGGCATGTAAATTTTGCCCTTTCATTTTGGAAGTCAGTGAATGTGAAATTAATAGAACAAAAATAAATATACCTCAGAGGTGTAGTTGTTCAACTGAAAGAGTGGTCTATTGTGCTTTATGTTCCTTTTGCCCATGTTTTTATGTGGGGAAGATGGAACGTAAGCTTAAAAATAGGATCAGCGAGCACCTTAGGAATATAAGGGATGCTAGTGAAGTGAGTGCACTTGCTAGACACATTAGTGAGTACAACAATCACCAGTTCAAATTTGTAGTACTTGAAGTCCAAAAAAGACACAATAGGGGGGCAGCCTGGCCATATTTACTCGAAAAAGCCGAGTTGCTATGACAATTACGACTTGATGCCACTCATTGGCCAGGCTTAGATGACAGCCTTTCCATAAGCAGTCTGCTTAACTTGAGGGCTCTTGAGAGGTAAACCATTCCCTTTAGATATGGATATGGTACAAAAATGTTTTTTTTTTTTTTTGTACATGAAATTTATTCATTTGTTCTTAATGGATTTTTAACTGTATGCATATTTTACTTATATGTTTTTATATACATACATATTTTTCAAATGTATCTTAAAAGCATTTTTATATATACACATATTTATTCTTGTGTTTATAATACATAGTTTAGGGTGTTGACATTGACACAATCAGTTTTTATATGTATTTTTATATTTTTATATTTATACTGTTTTGTGCTGAAACTTTTATGTGTAGTGTTTCAGACTTCTGTTCAAGAAGACTGTTTCAGACTTGGAAGTGGTTTTCACTAATCCAGGAAGTGATGTCATGTACAATTTCCTATTTAAAACAGTTTGCTTCCTTAATTTCATTGTATCTGATGAAGTTCCTGCTTTTATTTTTGGAATGAAAGCATTTATATCTTCTTGTTTGTCTGAATAAAGAAAGCATCCTTGTACTGAATTGTACTGGACTGGACATGTTGGCTTGATTTAAAGTACACATTGGAATATTTCAGGGCTCACTGGCTCTCATTGTCTGCATACTGCTTGTACTATGATTTTATTGATGCAGTACTGTGTTTACATGCACGTCTGTGTGTGTGTGTGTGTGTGTGTGTGTGTGTGTGTGTGTCTGTGTGTGTGTGTGTGTGTGTGTGTGTGTGTGTGTGTGTGTGTGTGTGTGTGTGTGCATGTACATTTAAACACAGTTAAGTACTTCTGATTTCTTTTCTTAGTGTTTTTAATGCAAGGTCACATAGTTAATGTATGTTAAAGTAAATTCAGCTGTATATTATGGTTGCCATCAATGGTTACATTTCCTTTGTGGACTACAAAATGTTCATGCACTCTTAACAGTGTAATGACTGACTCAAAGTCAGTTGAAATCACTTACAATGGATCTGCATGTACCAGATATGCATCCCCCTCTGGAAGGATGTCACAAAAAAGCATAAAATACCTTTTTATGAACAGTATCAGTGCACCTGATAGGGTTGTCATCTGTCTCTCTTTCTGCAGTTCTGGCCTGTGTGTGTGTGTGTTTGGGGGGGGGTGAAAATGATAAATCCATTGATACTTTATAAAAAAAATATTTTCTGACTTTTCTCTGTATGTCACAGAAGTCTTTGATACTATATTTAAGTTATCATAACATATAAACTATCATAAATAGCCAACATTTAAAGCTTAGCATTTCAGTGCTGTGCTGCTGCTTATGTAAATTTGTCTGAAGAGTTGACAATTGCCTTTAAACCCCTGAATTTGCCTAATTGCTTTGTTTTGCTATGAAAGGGGGGAATGTTATGTTCTTCTCCTCTCTGCAATAAAAACAGTGGAAAGCAGTTCCACAGCTTTCTATCTTTTTTATATCACCTGCTGTGTTCCTGACATTAGCAGGATTAATTGCCCATTGAACACTGACAGCAGTACCTGACAGGGTAAACTACAGATTTAACTATTTCTATGATATGTCATGCAGGTGGAGGTGATCTCCTCTGCAAAGTACATGAGAAGTTGAAGAAAAAAGTAGGTGGGCTTTCCCTTTCTTTGAATCCAATGCAAGGAAATAAATTATTTAAAAAGTGCAAGCAGGTTTCTGGTACCTACACAATGCTGGATCCATATTGTAAGATTGAGTTAAATTATAGGAAAGGGCAGAGTTTTCCTTTAATTAACCTAAAATAATAATAGATATTCTTAAATTATTGACTTATTATATTTTTAGGAATATGTTAAACTATAAATTTTCCAGTTTATATTGTTATCATAAGTATTTTTTTATTTTACAGCATAATATGTTAAATTTATATTTTGTATTTGGACTGTCCCAAAAGATACGTACGATATCAGCTTTGTCTGACTTACAAGCATTACAATGTCCAGACAATTTTGAAAAATATGTAACTTTTTTGGTTGGAGTGAGATATGCATTACAGATTATCATAAATGACTATACCATTTTTAATTGTCTAAATGTATTGTTTACATAAAAAAAATGATAATATATTGTAATCTTATTAATATCAGACTGATATGCTGACCATACTGTAGAGTGGCAAGTAATTTTACTGCATTCATATTTATTAACAAGCTACATTTACTGGAAATAACTTTTTTAGATCTTAATATAAGTTTTACTTTTCAAAAAAATCTAACTTTAGCTTAATTTGCTAATGCATAAATACATTTAATTAATTAAATGTAAACCACGCCAACCATGGGTAAATCCCACATTACCCACACCCAGGCATGGGTTATTGCTATAATAACAACTCTATTCATGTACCTTGACAGGATATCATGAGCTTATGAAAAAATTACATAATTACATCGCATTCACTCTCTACATTCCAATATGTAGGTTCATTAAATTCATATCACTGCCTCAACATGCAATGGGCTCTTGTAGATATGCAATGAGTTCAAGAATATATATATATATATATATATATATATATATATATATATATATATATATATATATATATATATATATATGGGTCCCCTACTATTTACTGAAACGCCGATTCGCCGACACAGAAATCACCGACACCAAACGACCGACAATAAAAAATACCGACAACGCAAAACACCGAACACCATAACACCGACACACTACACGTAAACAATACACTACACTACAGGACATATCCACTAGCCCAACCCAAACCCTAACCCTAAGGTCCGACACTACCGCACACTCTCCCTACCTGCACCCTAACCCTAACTCACTTACCCACATGTAACCCCAAGCTCCGACACTACCGCACACTCTCCCTACCTGCACCCTAACCCTAACTCACTTACCCACCCCTAACCCCAAGCTCCGACACTACCGCACACTCTCCCTACCTGCACCCTAACCCTAACTCACTTACCCACCCCTAACCCCAAGCTCCGACACTACCGCACACTCACCTATCACACACCCTAACCCTACATCCCTCACTATTGCACACTTACCTGTCCGCTCCCTACTCCTAAATCCCTCACTATCGCATACTTACCAGGTCGCGCTTACACATTCCCCTTGTCGGTCTTCCGGCTGTCGGTATTCCAGCGTGTCGGTCAACTTCGTTGTCGGTCCTTTCGCGTTCCTCTTCCGGGTGTCGGCGAATCGGCGTTTCGGTAATTAGTAGGGCACCCATATATATATATATATAGTAGTATACAGAGAGAGAGAGAGAGAGAGAATTATCAGTTCAATACTTACCCTGTACTATCATCAATATTAAGGTCCTATGCATTAATCATAGCAAGACCAGAATTATAAATGGCATAGCTAAGAGCATTTTGATAGTAGTACACATCCCCATACTGAAAACAGATTGGTTAATCATGCCTATGGAGGACTATCAGCCTCTTTTGCAGTTTGCTAGATATTTTCAAATAGATTATAATGTCATTTGCTTTCACTTATTCCCTTTTTGTTCCTCTTACTCAACTCTTTTTGTCTTGTAGCTGGCTCAACTTTCTTCCCATTGTTTTTAACTAAACCCTTTTTATTCATATCCTACCTCAGGTGGATTTGAGAGTTGCAAATAACATATTACTGAACTTGTGCAGAAAAAAAACATGAATATAGAAATTGTTTATCAAAATGTAATTCTGTCTAGATTCTGACAATTTCAGAAAAATAACTTCCTTGTAATAATCCACACGTGCATATGTGAAAAATAATGTGTATGCAGTCATAACATATTTGTTAACAGCAATTTAAAAGCATTTGCAATTCTTAGTGCTTACCAACCTCTACTTGAATGAAGGTTTTTAAACATATATCATTAAATTCATTAATACTGAAATTCCTTTTAAAATCCATGCTCATATTTTCATTATATACTGTTAAATATACATTAAACATTATTGTAGTTTCCGAAAACATCAGTCTTGAAATAAGATATCTCTATTTGAATTTCACTAAGTACCACTAAATAGTTCTTTATGAGTCAGATTAACAGATGCAAGTTAGCCAGAAATTAAAGCTTGAATCATCTGAATACTATAATCATAATATTGATATTTGTCTTGTCCTTTACTGCAAACATAAAACATGCACTTTTTGATGTTGTACCAATATAGCAACTTATTTTGATCAACCTGTTTGGATCATGACTTTAGCAGAAAAAAAATAACAGCAACAACAAACATTCCTTCCTATAGTAACCCCTTGTTTTATGTATGCTTGTTTTGTAAGGTACAGCAATGATCCCTCTGGAGCATTTTCAGACTCCACTTAGGAGCAATGTCTGTTTAGTGACTTGCTCAGAGACACAGTTAGGCAGTGGAAGCTGAGATAATCAAACCCTGCACTATTGGACCACAAGAAACAGTTTATTAACAGCTCCTTAATCCTCTAAGCCAACTGCCAACTATTACTGCCTTCTCTGGAATCTGGAATGGTGTTAACTTCATAGCCTTATAGCTTACATTACATGTCAGACTAATCCTCAGTTTGTCCTTTTCACTCAGCTGTTAGTGAAGCTTTTCTTACACTCTACATATAGCTTGTGAAGATAGGCGAAGGCTGCCAGCCTAGCCAGATAGAATTTTGTGGATAATTCTGTCATTTGTAAGTATTAATATAAGACACAGGCTTGTTCTCTCAAATGGGAAAAAAATGGTGTTAAATGTAGAACTGCAAAAATGTAACAACAGTGCCCTCTGCTGTAACAAAGCTGACAAGTTAATTCTTTGATGTCAAAACTCTGAGCCAATATGTCTGGATGAAGGAATTCTGCCTACTGATTTGAGGCCAGAGTTAATGGCTAGAATTTGCATGTATAAGTTCTTTAATTGCTCTGGTTCCTGACCAGCTGCAATATCAAAGGGGCTATTATCCTCTGAAAGTCTCTTAGCCTGGGTAACAGAAAGAAATGATGTAATCTGAAATGAATCAGTGGTACTGTGTTATCAATTTAAGGACAGAAAGAATGAGAGCATTAGAGCATTTGTCTTGTGAACATCCAACATCACCAGCACTGCATATCTATAAGTAGGATCTTAGACTTTAGTGTTTTCTCTTAGATATAGCTAGGAAATAGGAAGGTTAGACTAGTTTGTTTTTCTGTGACGTCAAAACTTTTCTACTGTATTATTTTAAGTATTTCTCTGTGATCTCTGAACTCTTGACTAGCACTGTGCAGTAAGAAGTATTGGCTTGTGTATTTTATTTATTATTTAATATTTTTAAACCTTTCAGCTGTGGCTGTTTTGTGTAGAGATAATTTAAGCTCTAAGAGTACATTGCATGTATACAGTGATACTGTACCAAGTCACTCCAAATAAGTCTTGACTGTTAGGTTGCACTTACCATTTGGATAATAATATTGCACAGTAATAATTAGACACCCTTGCATAAGGGCCTTTGAGTAGCAGATAAATATTAGCTGGGTGGTGGTAGGGATTTCTACCGTATAGTCTAGGTAAAAGGGGCACAGCTGGAGAACCTGTACCAGCCTTCTCTATGAGTGTCTGTATGGTTGTATATAACTCTTATCTCAAAGAGTGTGTGTGTGTGTGTGTGTGTGTGTGTGTGTGTGTGTGTGTGTGTGTGTGTGTGTGTGTGTGTGTGTGTGTCAGCTACTTGGGCAGGGACACAAAGCATTGGTTGGGCAGACAGGGTGCTGGAGGTTTTAGCTTGCCCACTAGGCTAAGATCTGGACCCTATAGCTGTGCCAGTGGGGAGACTTATTGGGGACCAGGAGAGAAAGGGAGCAACCAGCCCCAGACTGACTGTGATCTCTGTGTGCTCTTAAGGGAAATTGTACTTTACTGTGTGTGCATTTATTATCCTTTCCCTATATGGACACACCTCACTGGTGTTAGAGGTGAGAGTTGAGACTCCTTGATTGCTGGGTGAGTGCACGGGCATCACATGCTATTTGTTTGGCAGTGGTGGGATATCCACACCATATATTAATTTTTTGGCAAATACTAATTGGCTTGTAATGGTATGGATAGAGTGAATTCCTGTAGCTTGTGTACAGTGATCACTGAAGATGTTTTGTACTCTAAATCAGCCATGCAGTGAATACTCAGAGTTCAGATCACAATTGTTATATTTCTTTTGTTAGCTTAGTTAGACAGGGAGAGCAGGCAGCATGTCAGCAGAGGAGTACAGAAAGCTGACATGGAGCCAGCTGGCTGAGATTTGCCAAGCTAGGGGACTGCTGCATGGAAACCTGACTAAGGCAGACATCATTGCAGCTTTTGTCACAGCTGCATCAGAAAACAGCAACCAGGAGGACGATCAGACTGGCAGTGGAGTTGTACCACACTCCAAGAATGGACAGCTCAAACTTTCTGCAGAGGATGTAAAAATCCATCTGGAGCAAAAGAGACTTGAGTTGGAGGCCAGGCATGTGGAAATAGAAGCAGCTGAGAGACAGAGGTGTCTAGAGAGTGAGGACAATGAGAAACTGCAACGGTTGCAAGCTGAGGAGAATGAGTAACTGCTATGCCTGGAATCTGAGGTAAAGGAGAGGCAGAGGCAGCATGAGAAGGAGATGCTGACTCTTCACCAGAGTCATGGAGGTAATGGGGAAGGGAGTAACTGGACCCCAAAAGCAGAAATCATCAGTAAATTTCTTCTGAAGTTTAAGGAGGGGGATAATTTTGATAGTCTCATTCATATATTTGAGAGGGTATATAAACAGTATGATGCAGACCAGAGGCTCTGGGTATGGTTCCTGACCCCCTTACTCCATGGTAAAGCTGTAACTGTGTTGTCTAAACTTGCTGATTATGAATATTTTGATTATACTGCTGTTAAAAATCACTTGTTAGAATGTTTTAAGCTAACACCTGAAATGTATAGGAAAAAGTTTTGTGAGCATGGATGCAAGGCAGATGAAAGTGTGTATGAATATGTTGCTGAACTGAGCACTTATTTTCATAGGTGGATGGGTGGATGTCTGGTCACCACTTTTGAAGGGCTGGAAGACCTTTTGGTGAGGGAACAAGCCCTTAGCACTTTGCCTGAGGACATGAGGATCTGGTTAGCTGATAGACAATGTGCTACTTCAGATGAGTTGAGGAAGAAGGGAGACAAATACCTAGCAAGCAGGGCACCCCTGCACTGGAAAGGGACCCCAGTACTGCTCATGGGTCTAAAGGAACCCATGGTGGGCAGCACAGACTGCCTAAATAGAATCTGCCAGTAGCAGGTGAAGCCACTAGCCCAGGTATACATCCAGGACCTAGGGTTAAATGTTTTGAATGCAACCAGAGGGGCCATGGGGCATATACATGTCCACAGAGGCAAGGTGGGGAGCAAAAGGTGATAGACCCAGTAAGTGGGGAAGACAAAATGCCAATAGTAGGTTGTCTTGAGACAGCAGGGTTACCAAACTCCCATCCTGCAAATGTCCTGATAGGGAAGGATTTGGATGAGGCAGTGCCATGTGCTTATGCAGTTACACGCAGTCAGGCTAGGAGACAAGCATGTGGGTCTGGTAGCCTGGGGGACACCCAGAGAGACTGCATACTTGCATCCATGACTGGTGAGGTGGCTACTTCAGGGAGAGAGCTACTCTGTAGCAGTGAGACTGAATATGAGCCACAGATGCTTGTGGGTACTGATGTTTCCTTGAAAAGAGTGACTGCAAAGGTAGAGGTAAGTAGTAGTACCCAGGCTGACAGTGAGACACCACTGTCAGACAATTCCAGACTTCCTGTGGAAGGGGAGGTGGGAAGGGTTACAAAGACAGAGCTGAGACAAGCTCAGCTCTCAGACTCTACATTGCAAGGCCTGAGGCATTGTAGCTGGGAGTCACCTGATTCTCAAGGGAAGAGGTAATCTGTATACTTGGACAAAGGGTTACTGTATAGAGACTGGACCCCTGAGGGAGAGAGAGAAGGTGAGCGGGTACAGCAGTTGGTAGTACCTAGAGCCTACCATCTGGTGCTTCTAGCCATAGGCCATGATATTCCCTTTGCATGTCATACAGGCATAACATGGGCAAAGAGACATATTATGCAGAACTTCTATTGGTCTGGAATTTCCAAAGATGTAACAGAGTACTGCAGGACCTGTGAGCAGTGCCAAAAGGTAGACAAGGCAGGAGATGAGGTGAGAGTACCTTTGATGCCTTTGCTTGAGAAGCCATTTCAGAGGGTAGCTATGGAAATTGTGGGGCCTCTGAGTACCCCAAGGTCCACAGGGAAAAAGTATAGCCTGGTGGTAGTGAATTATGCTACATGATACCCTGAGGCCATGACTCTGTCCTCCATTTAGGCAGAAAAGATGGCAAATGCTTTGTTAGAGAGGTTTTCAGCAGGGTAGGTTTCCCAAAAGAAATACTGACTGACAGAGGTGCCAATTTTATGTCAGACCTGCTGGCTTGTCTGTAGAAGTACTGTCGGGTGAAGCACATGAAGACCACCCCCTACCATCCCCAGACTAATGGTCTGTTTGAGAGATTAAACTCTCCAATCAAGTTCATGCTACGGGCATTTGCAGATCAGTTTAAGAGGGAGTGGGACAAATATTTGCCCTATCTGTTCTTTGCTTACAGAGTGGTTCTCCAGGAATCCACAGTTTTTTCACCCTTTGAGTTGTTGTATGGGCATAGGGTGAGGGGACCTCTAAATTTAATTTGAGATAAGTGGGAAGGTGAGTGTGAACCTCACAAGGAGTCTGTTGTAGCATATGTCCTAAACCTCAGGACAAGGCTCAGGAAACTCATGGGCTTGGCCTAGGAGAACCTGGTAGAAGCCCAACAACAGAAAAAGGTGTTGTATGAAAGGGATGCTTGAGCTAGAGAGTATGCTGTGGGGCAGCAGGTAATGATTCTCATTCCTGTCAGACACAACAAGCTGCAAGCAGCTTGGGAGGAACCCTACAAGATGGTAAGAAAGTTAAGTGATGTTAATGACATGGTGGAACTGCTAGGCAGAAGGCAGGAGCACAAATTGTACCATGTTAACATGATGAAACCTTACCATGATAGGGAGGCCCTTGTGCTGAGCATTTGCAGTGGATTGCAGGAGGGGTCTGAGGGGGATTTGGTGACTGATCTCCTCAGTGAGGCTCGGACTAACACCTCAGTGGAAGGGGTAGCAATGTCCCAGCAGCTATCCCCTACCCATGTTCGACAGATCCAAGCAGAGTTACAGGAGTTTGGGGACATGTTCACTGGGAAACCAGGGTGCACCCACCTGGTACAACACCAGGTGGATATAGGACCCCAAAGGCCTATTAAGCAGACCCCTTATATGATGCCTGAGAGAGTGAAACAGATTCTGAGGGAGTAGATACAGGAGATGTTGGAACTAGAGGTGATTCAAGTATCCAACTGTCCCTGTGCTTCCCCAGAGGTGCTGTTGCCAAAGAAGGATGGCAGCACCAGGTTCTGTGTGGACTACAGGAATTTAAATAGACACACAGAGTCAGATGCTTACCCTATGCCTAGGACAGATGAGTCCCTAGAGCTGCTGGGTGGGGCTAAGTATCTTACAACCATTGATCTTACCAAGGGTTACTGGCGGGTGCCCTTGACTCCTAGTGCTAAAGAGAAGTCAGCCTTTGTAACTCCTTTTGGCTTGTATGAGTTCACAAATATGCCCTTTGGGATGAAGAATGCCCCAACAACTTTCCAGAGGCTGGTAGATCATATCTTAGTAGGCACAGGAGGGTTTGCCCTTGCTTATGTAGATGATATTGCTATCTACAGCCATTCCTGGCAAGAGCATCTTCAACATGTCAGGGAGGTGCTGGGCAGACTACAGAGGGCAGGGTTGACCATTAAGCTCATCAAATGTCAGGTGGGTATGGCAGAGGTCTCCTATCTGGGACACAGAGTGGGGAGTAGTAAGATCAGGCCAGAACCTGACAAAGTTGAAGCCATTCACGCATGGCCTGCACCTGTTACTAAAACACAGATGAGGGCATTATTAGGGAAAGCAGGGTATTACATAAAGTTTGTCCCCAGTTATAGTACCATACCTGCTCCCCTCACATACCTGACATGGTTAAACAGAGCCAACCAGCAAAATGCCAAGTTGCTAAGATGGAGCCTAGAGTTGCAAGCATATATGTCAGTGCAGTACCACAGTGGGATTAGCAATGCCAACGCAGATGGGCTCTCAAGACAGAGGAATGGGGTAAGGTATACTCAGACAGACCTAACCCTCACAAGCAAGATTTCTCAAGGGTCATGTGAAAATCTAGCTTGAGTTCCCCAGGAGGGGAGAGATGTGTGAAGATAGGTGAAGGCTGCCAGCCTAGCCAGATAGAATTTTGTAGCTAATTCTGTCATTTGTAAATATTAATATAAGCCACAGGCTTGTTCTTTCAAATGGGAAACAATGATGTTAAATCTGGAACTCCAAAAATGTAACAACAGTGCACTTTGCTCTACCAAAGCTGACAAATCAATTCTATGATGTTAAAACTCGGAGTCGATATGTCTGGATGAAGGAATTCTGCCTATTGTTTTGAGGTCAGAGTTAATGGCTAGAATTTGCATGTATAATTCCTGTTATTGCTCTGGTTCCTGACTAGCTGCAAGATCAAAGAGGCTATTAACCTCTGAAAGTATGTTAGCCTGGGAACCAGAAACAAATGAAGTGATCTGAAATGAATCAGTAGTACTGAGTTATCACTTTAAGGACAGAAAGGATGAGAGCATTAGAGCATTTGTCTTGAGAACATCCAACATCACCAGCACTGCCTGTATCTATATACAAGTAGAATCTTAGACTTTAGTGCTTTCTCTTAGATATAACTAGGAATTAGGAAGATTAGACTGGTTTGTTTTACTGTGATATCAGAACTTTTCTACTGTATTATTTTATGTATTTCTATGTGATCTCTGAACTCTTGACTAGCACTGTGTAGTAAGAAGTATTGTCTTGTGTTTTTTATTTATTATTAAATATTTTTTAAACCTTTCAACTGTGGCTGTTTTGTGTAGAGATATTTTAAGCTCTAAGAGTACATTGCTTGTATATAGTTATACTGTACCAAGTCACTCCAAATAAGTCTTGACTGTTAGGTTGCACTTACCATTTGGATAATGATATTGCACAGTAATAATTGGACACTCTTTCATAAGTAAGGGCCTTTGGGTAGCTGATAAATATTAGCTGGGTGGTGGCAGGGATTTCTACCGTATAGTCTGGGTAAAAGGGGCACAGCTGGAGAACCAGTGCCAGCCTTCCCCAGGAGTATCTGTGTTGTGTATATAACTCTCATTTCAAAGTGTGTGTGTCAGCTACTTGGGCAGGGACATGAAGCACTGGTTGGACAGAAAAGGGTGCTGGAGGTTTTAGCTTGCCCGCTAGTCTGAGATCTGGACCCTATAACTGTGTCAGTGGGGCGTCTTATTGGGGACCTGGAGAGAAAGGAAGAAACCAGCCCCAGACTGACTGTGATTTCTATGTGCTCTTAAGGGAAATTGTACTTTACTGTGTGTGTATTTATTATCCTTTCCCTATATGGACACCACTCACTGGTGTTAGTGGTGAGGATTGAGGTTCCTTGATTACTGGGCCAGTGCATGGGTATCACATAGCTACCTTTCACATCATTCTGGAGATATGCATGTCTCTGACGTTACCTCTCCACCATGTGAAAGCGTATTATCGTACATACTGGAGAAAGATTCTCCTTCTTATAATCTTAAATTATTAAATCTGCTGCTATTCCCAATTCCCCTAGAATATCAGTTCTTTTGACAATAGGAAAAATGTAGATTGATTTTCACTTGCATATTCTCTTCTCCTTTTGCAGGACTACTGCCTTAATACCCAGTCTGTCATTATATTACACAGAACATGCTTATTCATAGTCTAATATTCATAGCTAATGCATGTTGTACCCAAATTTACAAATTACTAAAATAATCTTTTTATGTAGCGTTATATTATATATCCTGAATGTATTCCAGTTAGAATGCCTTACTAAGATCTCAGTCTAGAAACTTATAGCACATAGGTTAATAATTTATTTGTCTGAGTCAGCAAATGCAGAATATAAGAATCATACCTTATAAAGAAACCAGAATAACAGTTTTTGTCTTCGGTGGGCATGCAATATGTCAATTACAAAATAATGTTCATTTTGTAAGTAGCTCCTCTTTCCATACTCAAGGTGAAATTGCTTGAGTGTCAGTAGCATTAAGAAAAAATGAATGAATGGCATAATGTTGAATTCTGTTTCTCATAGGAAATCATAGCTAGTAGAATTTCTAAGAATTCACTGGGAGTGCTTCACTTGTTTTGGGAGATTTCTACATTCCTCAAGTTGGTGCAACCATGGACTGGGTATACACATAGTCTCCCCCTGAAAAAAAACAAGTTAAAATTATTTTTACACCCCTTTAAATTTCATTCATATTCAACATATCAGATTTCAGGAAGTCAGCATTTTATAGAAGAAGAAACAGACGGCCTGGAAGCTCCCAAAAGGAATCCTAGAAACGAACCAAAATACAATGCAGCAAGTCTGTCAGCCAGATAATAATCCAAATAATCGAAGTCAAATAAAAGTCTCTGTAGAAAGCCACCAATTTATTTAAGCCTTAAAAATATAGCTTTTCGTCAGTCCCAAGATCAACTTCTTCAGAAATAGTTAAATGTATCTACACCAAGTTACAAAATGGCCACCTTGACCTTTAAACTCTTACATCCATGACATCACTTCCCTTAATTCACCTTTAAAGGGATACAACATCACTAGATATAATGAACATTATCCTGTCTCTTTCCTTACTTACCCAAGGGGCATCACCAGAGAAGAAACAACTGAAAAACAAAACCCGCATGAAGAAGAACTAGACATTTCCCTGGCTGAATATGAACAGCCACAAATCCTATTGAAGTCTAAGAAGGATTTTAAAATATACAATTTTTCTTCTTTTCATTTTTCGATGGAGTTAGTGGATCTGTTAGCCAAAGGCATGTCCTTTGTTCCCAGTAAAAGGGCAGATCTGGCAGAGTTATTATTGGATTTAAAGTTGTTCATTAGGAAATGTAATTTAAATTTGATGTTGGGGAAATATAGGAGTCACTGCAACCCCTTTTCAAATACCCAGCACATTTAACCCCCCTATACACCCATCTTTGTTACTCTTTGAGAGAATGTGCAAATTGGAAATCTGTCGCTCCATTGAGATGAGGGCAACAACCAATTATAATATAACGAAGGAAGAATGGGAGTCATTGAATCTCCTAAGAGGCTCTTCAGTTCGGGTGATGCAGCCAGACAAAGGGGGTGGGTTAGTAGTGATGGAGTTGGCAGATTACAATGAGAGAATGGAGACAATCTTGTCTTCAGAAACTTATGCGACTATTTCTTTGAATGAATTGAATGGGCATTTGGCAAGGATCCGTATGTATTTTGAAGATATGTTCATGAATGGGTCTATAGACAAGAGTATTTTTAATTATATAGCAATGGCATCCCCTAGGATTCCTGTGGTTTTTGGTAACCCCAAGATTCACAAGGATGTCCATCACCCTCCAATGAGACAGCTGGTAAGCGCAAAGGGGAGCATAACTTATGCAGCAGCTAAAGTAGTCGATACTTTTTTTAAAAAATATGTTAAACTTGAACAGCATATATCTAGGGATTCCTGGTCCTTTTTGACAAGGGTGAATTCTTTAACTCTTAAACCAGGTGATGTTTTCCTCACCATAGATGTTGTTGATTTGTATTCTTCAATACCCCAAGATATTGCGGTAGATTGGGTGGAAGAAAGGTTATTAGCAAGGGGTGCCCCCAAAGAGGAGATCTCAATGGTGAGAGAACTTTTGGACATAATCCTTACCTGTAATTTTGTGACTTTCAATCAGAAATATTATCATCAGACAAAAGGTGTCCCGATGGGGTCACCATGTGGGGGGAGTGTAGCCAATTTGGTTTTGGCATCATGGGAAAGCAACTTTGTGTTCAAGCATCCAGTTATATCAGAGATGGTACATCTGTGTACAAGGTTTTTGGATGATATTTTCATAGTCATGGAAGGAAACAGAGAGGTAGCTGATAGCTTAGTGAATGATTTGAATATTTCAACTGATTTTTTGAAATTTACCTGGGACTACCAGGAAAATAAGGTCACTTACTTGGATGTTGAGTTAATTAAATCATCTGAAAATGGATATACGGTGGCCAAGATTTATCGTAAACCTACGTGGTCCAATAGCTACCTACATTTTGACAGCAATCATCCTTACCATCAAAAACCTGCGATCGTGAAAGGACAATTAGTCCGAGCAACTAGGATGGTTACCTTGTATGCTGATTTTTTGTTGGAAATGGAAAGAATTAAAGAATTGTTTTCCAATAGAGGCTACCCGACCCCCATGTTGGCAGAGCTGATAATGGAGGTAAAACATAAGAGAAGATCTGGTGTTTACCAACCGCTCTTGGAGTCACATCAGGGGGTATTGAATGTACATAATGAGTCAGAAAATAATTCTCAGTTTATCAATCAGTCCATGAGGTTTGTAATGACCTATAGTTTGGATGCTCCAGGAATAAGTTCCATCATTAAAAAATTTTGGGCTGTTGCAATCAGTGAGTTTGATGGGTTACAGCAGTTAGGTCAACAGGTAAAATTTACCTATAGAAAAGGCCCAGGCTTAAAGAATATCTTAGAAGGTTATTCGGGAGTAACAAACACAAGATCTGGAATGTTCACATGTAATTCATGTAGATATTGCAGATTTGTCAAAATGGGGCTCAAACTCCCTATACGTAATAGCATTTATACAGTAAAAGGAAGATACAATTGTAAAAGTTCCCATGTTATATATGTAGCAGTATGTAATTCCTGTCCGAGTTTTTATGTGGGGAAAACGGACAGGAAATTATGCCAACGTATATACGAACACTCTTATGCTATAAAGAAGAATAAAGAAGAAAATGCCCTGGCTAAACATATTCATGAGCACCCTGAGCATGGTTTTAATTTCATGGCAATTGACCATATTAACCTTAAGCATGGAAGGGGGATGGATTCACTTTTGTTAGAAAGGAAGGAATTGCTTTGGCAGCTGAGACTCAGAGCATTTGTACCTCCGGGTCTAAATGGCATGCTGTAAATAGCATGTATATTAAAGTTAAAGAGCCAGGAGAGGTAGTCTCACTGACTGTCCGACACCCCTTATTATAGCCTAAAATGTCGCTTATGTGAAATTTTGTGTATATCCATGCATTTTATGTCATTATATTTATTTTAGTAATTGTAGTCAATTGTAGGTTAAAGTATGATTGATTTTTATCAATGTTATTTCAGTAGTGATTTTTTTTCACTTTTTTTAGAAAATGTTTTTTATCAATGTAATCATGGTTTATTGCAATGTTTATTTATATCTTAGTGTGATATCATTAAAGTAAGGAAAGAGACAGGATAATGTTCATTATATGTAGTGATGTTGTATCCCTTTAAAGGTGAATTAACGGAAGTGATGTCATGGATGTAAGAGTTTAAAGGTCAAGGTGGCCATTTTGTAACTTGGTGTAGATACATTTAACTATTTCTGAAGAAGTTGGTCTTGGGACTGACGAAAAGCTATATTTTTAAGGCTTAAATAAATTGGTGGCTTTTTACAGAGACTTTTATTTGACTTTGACTATTTGGATTATTATCTGGCTGACAGACTTGCTGCATTGTATTTTGGTTCGTTTCTAGGATTCCTTTTGGGAGCTTCCAAGCCATCTGTTTCTTTTTGTGTGGTTCAGAAGTTTGTTTGAGTTTCCATTTTCCTTGAGTTTGAGATGGAAACACCGGCTGGCGCTTCTTTGGGTATCCAAAATTCGGCGGAGGCTGGAAATTTGACGGCACTTATAAGTCTTTTGACTGATAAAGTAGAGAATCTTTCGCAACGCGTGGATTTTGTGCTGGGAGCATCGCAGTCATTAACTGATACCCACCACAAGCCTGGATTACATGAACCTATTAATTCTCAACCACTTTTTAGGTCGGGCTTATCATCCGACAGTATTCCACCAGGCCAAGCCGGTAGGTCTTTTTCGTCATATATTATGAATTTGTCAGATGGGAAAGTGAATGTGAATGCAGATGTATTATGTGATGGTGATGCGCAGTCGAGTTACACGTTTTCTCAGTGGTTGGATCGTCCTTTTTCATTTTCAAACTGTGACTTGGGGTCAGTTGAAATTATTACACCTTCGGTGCCTTTGGGGGAGAGATTATCAGTGTTCGACCAGAAATTATTTAAATTAAGGAAGCTTCAACTTGAGGTTGCATATTTCAAAGAGTGTGAACATGCTAAGGTGGTACCAAAGGGGCTGAGGTCCTTGCAGTACCCGACAGGACTGGTAGAGGGATCACAGTTCCATAAAGACTAGATTGAACTGTTTGATAAACATGGGTTCAAATTACTGAATTTGATTTGCTCCCATTATAAAGCCATCATAGACATCTTAATAAAGGACTTGAATTTATTAAATACATAAATCACGAAGGATTTAGAATTTTCCAATTTTAAGTTTGATTACGAGCGGACATTTAAAAGTATAGATCAGCATATGACCAAGATCAATATGTTGAAAACACAGAAATTGCACAGAGATATGAAGGCATATAAAGAAGGGGTAGTGTACCCCAGACCACCTAAATCTCAAGGAAATTCATTGATCCCAGACACATATACAGCTGTGACCTGACCTTCGATATGTGATCGGGAAGGGGGGCCGAATATTAATAAGAAACCGAAGATGACATCCGAAGCGGTTATGACCGAATCTTGGATAGAAAGAATTAATTCGGAAGACCAGCCCATCATGATTAATACTGAGGAAGATGATGCAATTTTTCAAGGGGCTGCCTCGACCCAAGGGGCATCACCAGAGAAGAAACAACTGAAAAACAAAACCCGCATGAAGAAGAACTAGACATTTCCCTTGCTGAATATGAACAGCCACAAATCCTATTGAATTCTAAGAAGGATTTTAAAATATACAATTTTTCTTCTTTTCATTTTTCGACGGAGTTAGTGGATCTGTTAGCCAAAGGCATGTCCTTTGTTCCCAGTAAAAGGGCAGATCTGGCAGAGTTATTATTGGATTTAAAGTTGTTCATTAGGAAATGTAATTTAAATTTGATGTTGGGGAATATAGGAGTCACTGCAACCCCTTTTCAAATACCCAGCACATTTAACCCCCCTATACACTCATCTTTGTTACTCTTTGAGAGAATGTGCGAATTGGAAATTGTCGCTCCATTGAGATGAGGGCAACCACCAATTATAATATCACAAAGGAAGAATGGGAGTCATTGAATCTCCTAAGAGGCTCTTCAGTTCGGGTGATGCAGCCAGACAAAGGGGGTGGGTTAGTAGTGATGGAGTTGGCAGATTACAATGAGAGAATGGAGACAATCTTGTCTTCAGAAAGTTATGCGACTATTTCCTTGAATGAATTGAATGGGCATTTGGCAAGGATCCGTATGTAATTTGAAGATATGTTCATGAATGGGTCTATAGACAAGAGTATTTTTAATTATATAGCAATGGCATCCCCTAGGATACCTGTGGTTTTTGGTAACCCCAAGATTCACAAGGATGTCCATCACCCTCCAATGAGACAGCTGGTAAGCGCAAAGGGGAGCATAACTTATGCAGCAGCTAAAGTAGTCGATACTTTTTAAAAAAATATGTTAAACTTGAACAGCATATATCTAGGGATTCCTGGTCCTTTTTGACAAGGGTGAATTCTTTAACTCTTAAACCAGGTGACGTTTTCCTCACCATAGATGTGGTCGATTTGTATTCTTCAATATCCCAAGATATTGTGGTAGATTGGGTGGAAGAAAGGTTATTAGCAAGGGGTGCCCCCAAAGAGGAGATCTCAATGATGAGAGAACTTTTGGACATAATCCTTACCTGTAATTTTGTGACTTTCAATCAGAAATATTATCATCAGACAGAAGGTGTCCCGATGGGGTCACCATGTGGGGGGAGTGTAGCCAATTTGGTTTTGGCATCATGGGAAAGCAACTTTGTGTTCAAGCATCCAGTTATATCAGAGAGGGTACATCTGTATACAAGGTTTTTAGATGATATTTTCATAGTCATGGAAGGAAACAGAGAGGTAGCTGATAGCTTAGTGAATGATTTGAATATTTCAACTGATTTTTTGAAATTTACCTGGGACTACCAGGAAAATAAGGTCACTTACTTGGATGTCGAGTTAATTAAATCATCTGAAAATGGATATACGGTGGCCAAGATTAATCGTAAACCTACGTGGTCCAATAGCTACCTACATTTTGACAGCAATCATCCTTACCATCAAAAACCTGTGATCGTGAAAGGACAATTAGTCCGAGCGGCTAGGATGGTGACCTTGTATGCTGATTTTTTGTTGGAAATGGAAAGATTTAAAGAATTGTTTTCCAATAGAGGCTACCCGACCCCCATGTTGGTAGAGCTGATAATGGAGGTAAAACATAAGAGAAGATCTGGTGTTTACCAACCGCTCTTGGAGTCACATCAGGGGGTGTTGAATGTACATAATGAGTCAGAAAATAATTCTCAGTTTATCAATCAGTTCATGAGGTTTGTAATGACCTATAGTTTGGATGCTCCAGGAATAAGTTCCATCATTAAAAAAATTTGGGCTGTTGCAATCAGTGAGTTTGATGGGTTACAACAGTTAGGTCAACAGGTAAAATTTACCTATAGAAAAGGCCCAGGCTTAAAGAATATCTTAGAAGGTTATTCGGGAGTAACAAACACAAGATCTGGAATGTTCACATGTAATTCATGTAGATATTGCAGATTTGTCAAAACGGGGCTCAAACTCCCTATACGTAATAGCATTTATACAGTAAAAGGAAGATACAATTATAAAAGTTCCCATGTTATATATGTAGCAGTATGTAATTCATGTCCGAGTTTTTATGTGGGGAAAACAGACAGGAAATTATGCCAACGTATATACGAACACTCTTATGCTATAAAGAAGAATAAGGAAGAAAATGCCCTGGCTAAACATATTCATGAGCACCCTGAGCATGGTTTTAATTTCGTGGCAATTGACCATATTAACCTTAAGCATGGAAGGGGGATGGATTCACTTTTGTTAGAAAGGAAGGAATTGCTTTGGCAGCTGAGACTCAGAGCATTTGTACCTCTGGGTCTAAATGGCATGCTGTCAATAGCACGTATATTAACGTTAAAGAGCCTGGAGAGGTAGTCCCATTGACTGTCCGACACCCCTTATTATAGCCTTAAATGTCCCTTTTGTGAAATTTTGTGTATATCCATGCATTTTATGGCACTATATTTATTTTAGTAAGTGTAGTCAATTGTAGGTTAAAGTATGATTGATTTTATATCAATGTTATTTCAGTAGTGATTTTTTTCCTTTTTTAGAAAATGTTTTTTATCAATGTAATCATGGTTTATTGCAATGTGTATTTATATCTTAGTGTGATATCATTAAAGTAAGGAAAGAGACAGGATAATGTTCATTATATGTAGTGATGTTGTATCCCTTTAAAGGTGAATTAAGGGAAGTGATGTCATGGATGTAAGAGTTTAAAGGTCAATGTGGCCATTTTGTAACTTGGTGTAGATACATTTAACTATTTCTGAAGAAGTTGGTCTTGGGACTGACGAAAAGCTATATTTTTAAGGCTTAAATAAATTGGTGGCTTTTTACAGAGACTTTTATTTGACTTCGACTATTTGGATTATTATCTGGCTGACAGACTTGCTGCATTGTATTTTGGTTCGTTTCTAGGATTCCTTTTAGGAGCTTCCAGGCCATCTGTTTCTTTTTGTGTGGTTCAGAAGTTTGTTTGAGTTTCCATTTTCCATTTTATAGAAGAAGCTTTGAAAATATGCAGGAGCCCTTTGAATAATTTAAAAAAATAAATTTTCCTTCTTTTCATTGCATTTCTAGAACAGACAAAACATTTTGATATGCTGTTTAGTACTCATAAATATTTATTCTTCACAATACTGAAAACATACTAGAAATCATGTTACCTAATAATATTTCTGTCAACTTTTGCTATAAGTTATAGACAACTAATTCTGTAATCATATAATCTTGCAAACAAATCCTGTGTTCAAACCCCATAAAAAAGATATAAGCTTGTATAGGCAATTGCATGATCACACATACAATTAATTTATAAAATCATTAGCATTAAGACATGCTGCATAAAAAATTACATTTATTTAAACCAAACATATCTGTATCAAACTGTAAACTATAGATTGTCACTCTAAAATGCTAATCATTACTCATGGTACAAGTGTTCACTAGTTCATTGACTCTAATTCGTATGCATATGTCTGTATTTATGGGACTAATTCATATGGTCAAAATTCCAGAACACTGATCATCACATACCAGAGGATCAAAGTTCTGAAATATTGAACCAACGGAAAAAAAACAATGAAAAACGTGAAAACTTCTGATTTCATTTTTCTGCAGGTGGACAAACCCTCCTGTGCCACCCCTACCTCCTGCTATTTAAATATACCAGCTCCAAGACCTCACTTTAGTGAAGAGAATGGTAAAATTCCTGTTCCACAATGTACGGCGATCTCCATTCACAAGGTTTGATATTTCAGAATTTTGATCCTCTGGTCTTTAAAGATCAGAGGTTTCATGTTTAGGAATTTTGAACATATGAAGGGGATCCGTTTTTATATGCACAAAAAAACTCTGCAAATACCTTTTAAAAATCATGCATAGCATATTCAGTTTCTCAGTGAAATACCTCAAATAACTTCAGGATATCATGCAAATATGCATAAAAATAAAACAACTGTAAGTTTTTCCTATGTCTGTGAATTGCATACTCTAAAATAAAAATGTATGCTATGTAAGCAATGTCTCACTGCTGTAAAAATAATAACCTTTAACAAAGAACCTACTGACATTTAATTACTTCAAGATAGTATCTGATTGATAACATTGTAGAGTACATTACATGTAAAAACGAGTGTTTAATTTTTGCATGATAAACAAATTGCAAATTATTACCAGTACTTCCCCCTTGTTTTCTTTTCCATTAAATTAAAATAACACATAAGTGGAATATCCCAGATATTAAGTTGTATTGTTGCAAAAAACTTGAAAGTTAAGAAGTCTGATGTAGAATGAAAACAGAACTAGATAAAACACACTGCACATCTGATACTGGATAAATCTGAAATCATGCCCTCTTTTTTCACAGGATATAAACAGACAAAAAACAGTACTTTTTTACTGGAAATGTCTAAAGAAATAAAACTCGGTTCAACTTTTAACTGTATGGCATACATGCTCTTAACAAGTTGGCAGTAAATGTCTGTTGCCTATCAACTCTGAAATGGCACTGTATTTATAGAAGTATGTGAATCTGAAAAATACTTATCTTTGCTATTTTACATTTGCTATTATTACTTTAAAATATAATCATTTTAATATAGTCAGCAGTCTTATGCCTTTTATCATGCTCCAGCTGCATCATGCTATACAGTAATAAACCATCGGTTATGGATATGATGCCTACAAAACCTTTAATCTTCTATGTCACAGCTCTTTGGAATATACTTGGTTCTGGAGAATTACGAAATGGAAGTGCAAAGAAAATGTGACATCCTAATGGTGTATTATTTAATCAAAATTTACAACTTTCTTCATCTAACCTTATTTTCTAGAACACCCAGTTTGTATCAATTGCTAAGAAGAACTTAACATCTTGCATTATTGAGATTGCATTCTTATTTAAAACAAGGGATGACCTTTTTTGATCAATTAATTCAGATTTTGCCAATATGCAACCACAAAGTAAGTTAAAAAACATTTTGAATCAATGCTTTTATTAAACATATCACAAACACTGAAAATTTGATAAGCTAATAAAATACAGTAGATCAATGTTACGAAAAGGTAGCTAAATTGGGAGCTCCTTATATCCGTTCCAATATCTGTTTGTGGTTTGCATAAAGATATATTCATATGAACATTTCAGATTTTTAGGATTTCATGAAATGTTTGGTTAAGTGATACCCAGTATACTACAATGAATATAGGATTTGCCTGTTGAATAGTTCTGGCCATGCTTCTGTGCAGTTTTTCACTATCTCACTTTTCAATATCCATTAAGGCACCCAAGGTTTGCTAACAAAAGACGTTTTTATCTAGGTATTCCCACTAAGCCCTGGTCAACAGTTTAATCATTAATGCTGGGAACTCAGAGGAGTTGAAATACTTTCAATTCCTTGCCATAAATCCTACATTCTCAAAATTCCACTCAACCCTTAAATGGAA
Source organism: Protopterus annectens (assembly GCF_019279795.1). Classification (NCBI taxonomy): domain Eukaryota; kingdom Metazoa; phylum Chordata; order Ceratodontiformes; family Protopteridae; genus Protopterus; species Protopterus annectens. Next base: position 733,024,263 of record NC_056746.1, on the reverse strand, counting down.
ATTCACCTCTACTATCTCCCAATCTAGCCACTTGTAAAAATCTGCCTTTTTTGTTTTTTAAAAATCACATCCAACTTTTTACCTTCCACAAATTCAAAACAACCTCTCCTGAGATTCCTTC
>NC_056746.1:732944142-733021642 GCF_019279795.1 Protopterus annectens | reverse complement strand
GCACATCTATAACTACATCATAAGCCAACACCTTAATTAAAAATGGGCAACTCTGTGGCACAGCAGTGTAATACACAGTTTATGACATTACATCTACATAGTACATTAGTACTAGCACAACATGAGAGGCAGACTGTCTGCTCTACATGTGGGAATGTGTAGAAGAATGGCACTGGTACATTCATTACAGCATACCATCAAAGTGACCATATACTGTGCAAAATGCCCAGTTCAACTATGTGTGCTAATGCCATTATTGGAACCCTGGGTTATATTATTTTATAACTAAAGATTGCTAAGATGTATTCACTGTCACTTCATTGTCACAACCCAAAAGTCATCCCTGCCATGGTTATCTTGCATTTCCTCCAGGACTGACTAATCAGTGTTACTTTCTCATCACAGCTGAGCATGTTTACTGCTTGTGCAAGATTGATAAACACAGTATTTTGGAGGTTCTTTCTTTCCCACTGCTGTACAACAATGCAGTTGGTATATATATGTTCAAGCGTTGAAAGAAAACTTTTTGACATTTGCAGATGGTATGAATATTAATTGGGCTTGTTCTGTTTGATTGCTGTTTTTTCTAGAGGTTATGTGCTAATCATTAATAGTGGAAGTTTGTGTAGCAACTCTTCCTGCCATGATTAACAATGCCAGTACATAGCACATTGGATGACACAGAAAACAATGTGATTCATACAGTAAATCACAGTGAAGGCTTATTTTTCAGCTGCAAATTTTCAAAATATCGACTACCACATGATTATAGAAAAAAACACTATGATGTTTTTTGTCCAAGGTTAAAAAAGCAAAACATATTATACATTTTGATGCATTTTTTTCCTGTTATCTGTTTTCAATTACCATCTGGTCCTACTGGTATGATTTACCCATTCATTTCTGTTCACAGGGGTAAGAGTTAAGCATGCTATGAACATTATCCAGGCAGTGTGGAGGGAATTTCCTGTTTCTAGCCATAGTGCCACCCCTGTCAGCTGACATGCAACGTAACATATGTGAGTTATCATTTGTCTTTCCTTCTATGTGTGTGGGTGTACTTATGGGTATGAACAATGAAGGATCCTCTGTATGTATGACATGGCAGAGATGCCATGCAATGTTTGCCAGTGAACTGCATATTGTTATTAAGTGCCATTAAACTGGTGATTACTTATGGTAACCCTATCATTTATTGCTTTAAACTGTGTTATGTCTTTAGTCAGATGACTAATTACAGGAATGGAGACATCCATCACTGTAAGTTATGCATCAGCCAATCACATTGCAGGTCTTCCTTTTTATGTTGCCCTTGAACCTTGCCTCGGAAGATATATTGTTTTATTGATCTTTCTCTTTGTATGATTTGCCCCAGGTATGAACATCAAAATCTTTTCATTTGAACTTTCCTGGAATATTTAAGTTTTTTTCTCATCCAATAGTGACGCATTTGGCATTCCTTGGCAGTATTATAATTTAAATATGTAAATTTTTTTCCTATCTCATTACTTCTTTGTCCACGTTTCCCATCCATATGACATTATTGAAAAATATTGTAACTTGGACAAATGGAATCTTTATAAACAAAGACATACCTCTGCACTTGAAGATATATTTTCTGTTGATCTAATTTAAGCTGTACAGTATAATGACCGTGCATGTTCTTTCCACCTTTTTCTAATTTGCTCAGTATCATTCAATATAGATGTCTTAACATTCCAATTTAAGTTAGAATTTCCTCTTTAGCTCTCACAGTTTTGAGAAAACTGAACTTATTCTTACATTAATAGTTTCTAAATCAGTCTTCTTGGATATATAATTGTAGTGCTCCTCTTTGATTCATCATGTATAACTTTGGATTTTTTGGTTAAGTTCCATAAGTGCCTCTCTTTCTCCTCATCTTCTCTATCTAGTGGTAATCTCATCAGCTAAGTATTTTAACCATTTGTATTAAATACTGTTATACAGAGTCTTTGAATTCTGGTGGTATATTTTCAAGATCATACTATACTAAATACCTGGTTTCCTTACTCTTTTTTTTAAGTTTAATATTATTTTTCATGGCAGTAGCAGAAGATCTGTATCACAGCCATCATCTGATTTTGTTTCTGTTGATGCTACTGATCATTTCCATCAAATGCTATGTCATGGAAGAAGATGTTTGAGTATGGGTGTTTGCCTTACAAAAATTTTCTCTGACAACTTCCTGCTTCATTTCTGTTACATAGCCTGTAGTTTGCAACAATGTAACATTTTTCTTTATTCCCAGCTGTAATGCTAGAGTTGCTGATGACAATGCAGCATATCTTACATTGCACATTGTGCACATTTCTATCTAGTAGCTGCCACTATTTCAGGAGGCTGAATCACACACCCCCAGGATAACCAAGACTCCCTCACCAGATCCTTCAAAATGTATTGCAAATAAGTATTACTTTTTTCTTCCAATATTATGTCATATCAGTTCAGTCAGTGTCTTGACACTGTTATGTTTTGCTTTGCCCCTTCAGTCATGGCTGAAAATGAGTCAATGGACCAGTCCATTTTGTAAACAATGAATAAATAAATAATTATATTAGTCTTGTGCCTAGTGTTTTTGTTTTTCAGCTAGGATACATATCATATGCTCATATCTGTTGTGATTTGAATGACATACAACTGAGCAGCCTAATGTACAACTGTGCCAAAGGGAGATACTGCCAGCATAGCTATCTGGAATTTTGTAAATAATTATATGCCATTATGTGAATACCAGCATGATGCATATAAGATGCCTGTGTTATAAACATGTGTTAAAAAGTTATTTTATAAAGTGCTTGTGCTTAAAATGTAACCATAGTGTGCCCTACCAGAATAGAACAGAAATGTTCATGCACTGTTATAACTTAACTGTTTAAATGTATATATTTTAACAGTGGAAACTGGAATACAGGAGGTTAACTTCAGAAAAATATCTGAAATTAAATTACTTTATGGCTACCCCGTAAAAGATGGTATCTTTCAGTTTCAATGTAGCAAGGAGACACGGTGTCTAAAACAAGGGAGCTTTCTGTATTCCCTTCAGAGTGAACTAATTACTACATCTGAAAGTATGAAGGAATGCAATTGTTTTATGATTTCCACCATCTGCCAAAGATCTGAGGTCTATGTATTTTCACAGGTAGATGCTAAATACTGCCAAGCTTCCAGCAGTGGGGGATTTCACCTGGGATATGGTCATATGACAAGAAATGATGTCATTCTGCAGGCTATCCCAGTGGTAATATTTGAGATATTAATTTGAGAACTCTCTGAGAGAGACAGGGCCTTTTGTATTCTGTCTTGGACCTGACAACAACTACAAGAACCATTCACAACATCTGCCTTGCTATGTAAGTAAGTTTATAGGGTATAGTAACTCTCAGATACAGTCAGGAATATAGTAAAGCTTAGTTTAGATATTGTTCTTTATTTATTTATTTGAGACTGTCCTGCAATTTTGTTTTAAATATTTCCTGTGGTTTTGAACTCTGATGTCACTGTGAATATTTACTGAGTATTTTCTTGTTCTTTTATTATTTATTATTAAATATATTTAAACATTTCACTGTGACTGATCTGTCTAGAGATATTTACATTTTGAGATTACTTGCATATTTATTTGGTGACACTGTATGGACCACTCCTAATAGCTTTGTTCTTGGTCAAACTATCATTTGTATTAATATTAATATTACACAGTTAGTTTGGGCACCATTTGTTAAGGGCCTAAAAGTAGCTGATAAGGAGTTGGCTGGTGGCAGTGATAACTATCTTATAGTCTGGGAAAAAGGGGGCATAGCTAGTAAACCTGTGCCACTGTGTGTGTGTGTGTGTGTGTGTGTGTGTGTGTGTGTGTGTGTGTGTGTGTGTGTGTGTGTGTGTGTGTGTGTGTGTGTGTGTGTGTAAATCAGACATCAAAGAGTGTGTGTGTCAGCTACTTGGGCAGGGACATGAAGCACTGGTTGGACAGAAAGGGTGCTGGAGGTCCTGGCTTGGCTACTCAGCTGAGATCTCAACTCTATAGCTGTGCCAGTGGAGACTCTTACTGGAGATCTGGAGAAAGAGGGAGAAAGCAGCCCCAGACTGACTGTGGTCTCTGTGTGCTCTTAAGGGAACTGCACTTGATGCAAGGAGCTGTATTTAGAAATAATGTGGGTGTACTTGTCATCCTCTCAGTGTACATCCCCTACTGTTGCCAGTGGTGAGGATTGAGGCTCCTTGATTACTGGTCTAGTGGTGGGTCATCACAACAACTATTGGAGTTCCCTACAGTGTCAACTATATTTTGAGCTATTCTGAATGTTTCCAACAAAGATTTCAAGAAAATATGTCATAATACCTGGTTATACTCTGGGCTTAATTTGTTTCTTTAGTTATTAATATATATATATATATATATATATATATATATAGATCTACTTCTAAAGCACAACGTTTCAAAACTTCAAACTTTAAATGGCTGAGACCAGAAGACTGAAGTTTTGAAATTTTGAAAATGAAAATAAATAAATAAATAAATAAAATAAAAAATGTTAAAGTTTTTGCACCCCCTGCTAAATAAATTTAACAACTCTGAGATTGCACTACAGTGAGGAAAATGGTAAATATCCCATTCCATGCTGTACAGTGATGTCCATTCAAACATTCAAAGTTTCAAAACTTCAGTCTTCTGGTCTTGGCCTTTTGAAGTTCAAAGTTTTGAAACTTTGAGCTTTAGAAGGGGATCCATCTCTCTCTCTCTCTCTATGTATATATATATATATATATATATATATATATATATATATATGGGTCTACTTCATAACATTGAAATTTCTTAACATTGAATTTCATAACATTGAGACCATAAAATCGAAAATTCAAAACACCAAAAACCAAAAACATTGAAAGTGTGCTTCATAGCATTGAAAACTGCATTGCACAAGTAAATAAGATCCCCTCTACCTACAACACCTAATTAATAAACACACTTTCTACTATGTTTCTGCAGGGGGGGGCAAGCACACTGAACTTCTCACCTCTGTTACACATGTGAAAAAGTGGGGGTGTCTCTGAAGAAGCCTTTGAGCCATGTTTGCTGTAGTTATCCGAGAGTCCCTACACTCAGTTAGAAGTCCATGCCAATAGCATTGGTATTCATATATTCCTGAGGATTCAATACACTCCATGTACATTTTGCTTAAAGCCTACATGGAGTTTAAGTGTTTTGCATGCTGAGCAGTGGTGGTAATTACATATTCATGCTGTGCACTTCATTTAGACATAAACAAGTGTGGTTTTGTGGCTAGCAACAATGTTGCCAGCCAGGAAACCATGTAAAGCAATACAGATAGCAGCAGACATGCAGACCTGTTTACCTATGGGCAAACTAGGTTTGTGGGATTGCGCAGAATGACACAATAATTACCAGGGTTGATAATATAGCAATGCACGCATTCCAAATGCATTACAGGACAGTGTATGTGGTGCAGAGTATTGTGGAATCCCATTTCGGGCATTCTATACAGAAGTTGTGTAAGTGGTCTGTAACAGTACATGAACTGCCATTTAAAATAAACAGTTAGGGGAAGTGTGTGTATTGAATAGGGACACACATATGAATTGTAGGAGTAAACACAGGGAAGGAAGGCAGGTGAAACATCATAATGTACAACAGAGGAGGGCATGTAAATGAAAGACAGTTGTAGTAAGAAAGCTAATCACATATTGACATGGTGGAGTATGGGCTGCACAATGCAAATGCATATTATGTGACTGTCACATAAGGAGACAACAATATAGAAGGTGTCTTTGTGAAATAAGCATCCTGATATGCACAATGGAGAGAACATCTATCAGGGATGTCATCTACAATAGGGGTTAGCTGCATATTGTGAAGCTGTGCAAAATGAGTTTTCTGAATATGATTGTAATGTCAGCAGTGGTCTCCATCAAGTGGAATACATAGTTACAAGCTCATGAACAACAGTAAACTAAAGCACACACACAATCATGGACACTATAATACTAACAGTAATCCCATGTCCATGACATACCATATGTGAAATGAATGTGCAGGCATGTGCAACTGTCAAAATACTGGTGAATCATGGGTTTGAAGACAGACACCAACACACACCCACACTCGCACCAGTTGACTGTGGTGAGATGAAAACCTCTACCTATCTACGTATATGGACTGCAGAACTGAGTACTTTATGCAAGCACCACACCACATGTCTGGCTTTTATATGGCTGCAGGCCAATTTATAGTGGATGACATCAGCAGTGGATGTTGGAGAGAAGATGTTGGGAGACCTGCATGAAACTGATGTGTATGCGTGTGAAATTGTCAAAATATTGGTGATCCATGGGTTTGGAGTGGTAACTCTGTGATACTTAATTATGCTCTTCTGCCTTGACAGACACACATGCACACCAGTTGACTGCAGTGAGATTAGAACCCCTACATGGACTAGAGAGCTGAGCACTTTATTCAAGAACCACAGAACAAGTCCTACTTTTCGAGGCTGCAGGCCACTTTGTACTGGATGACATCAGCAGTGGATGTTGGGAGGTCTGCATAAAATGGATAGCTAGCCATGTCCAACTGTCAAGATATTAAAGTTCGGCATGTTACCAAATTGACAAGTGTGCAATGTGTAGTATTTGGTGTTGTGTTTCCAATGTGCAGGTATACTTTAAGAGACAGCTTTACAAACTATATGCGGACAGATGTGCACATTACCATAAGTATTGGAAAATCTGAATGAGTACTGCCATCATAAAGATGTGCATGGTATATAAGACAGCATTTGTTTATTTCTGTACTGTAGTTGATATACTTGTGAACAAATACATACAGACCAAGGCTGCAGTACATGGGGGAGGTAACAGATGGTTGCATTGTAAATATGTGCTATTTTCTTAAATAGTGCCTTCCTTTTGTTTTTGTTTTTAAATGCACTTTCATGGGATGAAGACTAAATGGACAGTAAACAAAAGTCATATATGCTATTGTCCACTTTGCATAAAGCACTGCCAAGCAGCAGGTTTGTGTGATCCTGGAATTTGGATGGTAAAGTGTTTGCACATGTGAGATGCAAATTTGTATTGCCTTTCTTTGTCTGTGTGTAGTTAAACCATGAGCAAACATGAACCTTATTGATAAAATAGTGAGAGTTCTGAGTACTGAGTGCATGAAAAACACCTGCTGCTTAACTCACTCTGTGGCAACAGGTGTAAATGCACTGACACATTTTTTTGGAGTCCAGATGATATAGGGCTTGAATCCAAGTGCATGTAGTAGTTTTAAATAAAAAGTGATAATGCAATAAAATAATTTTTTATACTACATTCACTGTGTGTTAATGTGTGTTATCTTAGCACAGCATGTGTAACCAGCAGTGCACGGAGGTAATTGCACCAGTGAAGAGTCATTCACTGTCACTTGGCATTGGTACAAAATGCCAAACTCCATGCAAATATAGAGGCCAAAAAGTGGAGGGCTCCATTGCTGTTTTTGTTGCTTACATATGTTGTGTGAGATTTTATTTTTGACCAGATTAAAGGTGTTATAATGGGGTAGATACGAAATTGGTGAGATGAGGCAAGCAGAGGGAAGAACAAAGGAAAAGCAATATAAGAATGGGGTCTATATTACTACATCGACAGCTAAAAACACCAAACACCCTTATCTCGACACTGCTTAACCAAAAGTAGGAAATGTCCAGCATCCAGAAAAGCAATTTTTTCCCAGGGGAAAAAATTTGCTGGGACAAAAAAAAAAAAAAAAAAAAAAACAACATACAAAATAAAGTGGGGGGCTTTGCCCCCCACACCCCGACCCCCTACGTAAATATACCTACTCCAAGATCGCATTACATTGGAGAAAATGGCAAACTGCTGAGAATGGCCCAGCAATTTTTTTCCCTGGGAATACAATCACTGTTCTGGCCATTCGACATTTCCTGCTTTTGGTTAAGCAGTGTCGATGTAAGGGTGTTCAGTGTTTTTAGCTGTCGGTCTTCTGATATAGACCCGAGGAATATGCAGGAGGGAGGTAGGAAAAAAACATACCTATCCATTTCTTCAACAGTATAACATGAAAATATGTACAGAATATTAACTGAATTTGGAAAATGCAATCATGTTGTATAGCCAATTGGACCAAATCAAGTGTGTAAAGAAGACATGTGTGTGAAGTGGAGAGCTATGTATGGGATGATTTTTTTTTTTACTTCAGTAAGAGAGAAATTTTGGTTCAGGGACATTGGCATTTCTGGATCAGGTAAGTTGGGTAATTGATGAAGCAGATGCAAACAAACAGAACTAACAAAACAAGACACAGAGACAATGAGGGACAAAAAAAGTTTGGGGACACCATGATTGGGGTTAGGGATAGGACAACACAATCCCATGCCTGTCAAAAATGGGAACACAGCGAATCTAGTCCTCACCCGCAGGACTGTCATCACTGTCCCCTTACTTCTTTTTCTGTTGGAGTGCTTGACATCTCCTCCTATGGAACATAAGGGAGACCAGCCTCTCCATCTAGCATAGGTGTGTACCAATGGTGCTGTGCAAGATCGTACACACCAACCCTGGTATCGCCTGGTGGGTGATAATATCCCCATCTTCACCAGTACTCCCTGAGGCCACCACAGCAAGCTAATGAGGTAATGGTATCTGAGGGCACAGGTAGTGCACAGCAGCATAGGCAATGCTGCCAGTTTGGCTCCCAGATGTGCTGGGCATTGGTGCAGGAGCCAATGGAGTGGGAGCAGGCTGAGTGACTGGGGTGACCTAACTCCCTACGCTGTAAAGCATTTAGTGATTTGCTAGAGATGGATGACATGGAAACATTTTGATGACACATAATAATAAAACTATTTTATCTGAAGTTTTACATTAAAGTATATTTTCTAACAACTACAAACTATAATTACAGATTGCTCAAAGTAATCCTTGCAATGTACAGATATTCACATATGATTGGTCCAAAGTTAACAGCAGGACATTTATGCTACTTGTGTAGAATTTAATTTATTTAGTATTATTAAAGGATTGCAGTATTTTATACATATTACTTGTGGTATTTGAACCCACAACATATGACTACAGTCTTACACTTGACTCCTAAAGTTGTTTTTTGCTATACACTGACACATGCATACTTGCTTTTACAGTTAGGATATGCATACTTACTTTGCTAGTACTGTATAGAAAATATTTTTTCTTTTAAATTTAAAAACTACAGTAATACTTCTCTTGTGCTGCATGCATACCACTTGCTTTCCTCAGTCTCTCTAGATGGTCAGCATGGACCAGCCTATTCACATTGTTTTCTGATTTTTTTGTGAAAAGAAAGGAAGAGAACAGCAGAACATAATGCATACCAGTCTTGCCTATATTTAGCTTTCTGTCTATCATACATTCTCTTTAGTAGCATATTAAGCTGTGGGATGCTGCTAGTTTTAAATTTGTCCAGCCATTGGTTGAGTTTGTCCCTCTTGTGCCTTTCTGAAGTCTCTTTGAAGGGACAAAAGTGCTTATGGACTTGAGTTAATGAGTAATAAATTATTTTTCCTTCACCTTTACACCCTGTGGAAAGTCAGATTTTATTGTTATTTTGGTAGTGCGTTTTTTGCCATTTTTTTGTATAATTGGCTTTTTAGGTCATTAAAGTGGTGCCTACAGTGTTCTCTAATGTGTGGAATGCCACTCACACTGGATACAGCCTTGGGCAGACTATTCCAAGGCTCAGACTTGTACTGGGAGCTGGAGAAGTCTTTCTGCAAAAGCCTTTGGCTGTGGCACTTTACTAGGAGTCCAGTAAAGATTCTGGACTACTCAATACCCCACCTCTGCACCTTATATTAGGCATCTTCCCCCCTAACACTAGACAACTCTAACCAGAAAACAGTGGACTAGCAAATAATGATTTCCTGCCAATATATTTTATCATGTTTACTGGTAGTGCAGAAACTCGAGTAATGATGCCAACCATGTTTGTGAGATATTAAGTGGAGAACCACAGTGCCAAACAGAAAAGAAAGCAGTTTTCTAAATGGTAAGGTTAATATGATAGTCGGCAATAGTTTGAAGGCTGGTTGCTGTTATAACTATTAAGTGATTTAACTTTGCAGACATATATAAGTTATGACGTGACATATTTATTGTCTGGCTTTACACACTAATAAAATTAATTTTTACAGTGTGGGATTCAAACCTATGCATAAGGGAAAAAACATTTTCTTTCACAGTGGTGTGTTTTCATACTTGCCACAGAACTATTGCTTCTCAAGCATAGTCATTATTTACATATAAATACACATGACAGAATAAGGGGTTAATCATATATGTGAGTCACCTTACAATGCCCTGGTTTATACATTCATATATGTATGAGTTTTACTGCCATACAAGGCCAGAGAACACAAATATGATTACAGAAGCATGTCAGTCAGTATACCCTCAGTCATACATCTGAACATTCAAAACACAGTAAGTGTGTCTTATCCCTCATACATATAATTCATATGAGCTCCACTGTTATGCATAGTTATTATTTATAATTATATTTAAATTGTTATATGTGATATTTAATATAAAGTGAAATAGAACAACAGTAAAAATGTCTGATATTTCCTGTATTAGAACACAAGACTATGTGTATGGCAACCCTACACTTACACCTGTTGCTACAGGAAACATTGAAATAGCACTTGGATATGTTCCTGTTCATTGCTATAAACTGAACTGTAACAACAGTAAAAACATGTTGAACTTTCTGCATTACAACCCTACACATAAACCTGCTGCCACAGAAGTAGTTGAATAGTAGTTGCATATTTCCATATTCATTCTTAACTTCTGTGCGGTAACCATCACCCAACGCTGCTTATCATATTTGCATGGTGCCCAACAGAATTAGCAGAATGCATCCATTTTGAAATTGTTTACTGTCTACTTCCTTTCTGCAGGTGTTCTAGACCTGCAGGTGCTGGGGAAGGTTGCTAACCACTGTCCAGCATCATTAAGCAGTGTTGTGTGATGGTAAGCAAAAGAAAATGTAGCAATGTATTCTTTTTGACATTTAGAATGTTTACTTCCTATCTCCAGGTGTTCAGTCTACTTCCTGTGTGGGCCACTAGTCCAGATTTATATGATAGTAAGCGTCATGCAAACAAGATAAGCAAAGCTAAACTTAATTTAGCCTTCTGGTCAGTGTATATTAGGTTTCATCCTTCAAAGATAAAGGTGGGATTTGAACTCTGTTCTATTAATAGTATATGCTGTGTGGATCAACGTGTTTAGCAGATGTGCTACACACACAAGGAATTCACAGGTATAGTTGATGCATTGGTCATCAAAGAAGTACTTTATATGGCATTTATTGCATTTCTCCATTTCCCCTGTTTGTGCTAAGCTGTGCACCACACAAATACTGGCATAAAAATAAGAAGAAATTAGAAAAAAAGGAAGAAAAGAAACATTAAATAAAGAACACTACAACATTTATGATGGTACACATGAACTATTTTTCGCACAGGTCTGAATTTGAACTCTCATTCCAATGAATCTTCAAAACACAATAAGGGTCCCTTATCCACAGAAACAGCTTTGCAATAGAGGACACAAATCATTGTGGATACAAGCAACTGCAACATCATCCACAGTATTAACAAAACATATGACAGTTGTACACTTCTGATTTGTTTATATATGTATTGATTTCAGATGTAGTGCAATGATTGATCACACAATCAGTTATGGCTATTGCTTGCAGAAATGCAAGTATTTCTCACCTATCTGTGTATGTTGATGATTCTTCTTTTATCTGACCAGTAATCTGAGAAATGCTGTCTGTAAGGCATTTTGTATTATTGTCCTTAAAATGTGTGAGGATATTAAATGGCAATAATATACAGTTGTCAACAAATGCTGGGGAGGGTGAGTGTTATTGACTAGAAAAGGTGAAGTCTGTGCTTCTTACTTACATTTTATACCTTGATACAATTATTTCTACACTTTGTAAGTCTAAACTGGCTGATACACCCAATGGAGGTTAGGGAATCTGAACTGCTGTTGTGGTTTCCTTCTCCCCACCAGTAATCATTCATGGTTACAATACATTAGCAGCAAACCCTGCCTGCACTATGTTTACATCTTCTACACTGAGCCAAGAATTTGGGATTCTGTAATTCTAATGAGTTCACACCTCATTTACATCTTTGCCATGCTCACAAGCCTGAATCTACATTGTATACAGGGAACATTGTAGCCAGGAACCTGAAAGTGGATAGACTTGTTTATGTGGATAACACAGAAGAAAATGGCTATCATTTTGGGTTTATCTCAACCGAAGACTACTGGATCTTGATAAGGTATGATTACATTTTCAGTTATATACTAGATATACTCTGATGTAAATTAGAAACATTTTATACATGCTTTAGCATATTCTACTTTTATCTGTAAGCAGTTCTTTAGAGGATTACTGATAGGGCATAGGCATTTTTGTCAGGGCATTTCACTTTCTCAGATGCACAGCCTTATTAACTTTCATCACAAGTGCTAATGTTACAACTGTTTTCTCTTTATACTCTTCTATTGTTATTTCAGTGAAATGTAATTGTCCTATATTGTCAATGACACGGGGTTGTTAGCCTTCTAGGTTAGCCCACAGGCACCTCTAGGGAAGTGCTGGCCACAGGTAGAGGTTACTGTCAATTGCATAAAATTGACTGTTCTGTGAAAAATGTGTACACGTGTTTTGGGCACAGATTATTTGATAGCACTTATAGCAGTTCACTGATGTTTTATTCCTTTTTTGCTTGTTAGAAAAATGTGTCATTGTCCTGTTCTTTGGGGGTGGGGAAGCCAGGTTATATTTCTGTCTTTGCACAAACAAAATTGTTTGTACAGAAGTTTGCTTTGCTATTGTTACTCCCCTTGTTTTGGATCCAGCCTTGTTTTGTGTGTGACTGGAACATGTTACAGCCACATAAATCCTTTTTATATTTGAATATCTTGACTGTTTTTTGTATCTTCAGTGGGTAATATCAAAAACTACTTTTATCTGTTATATCTAAGCATGACTTTTATTTATGTGAGACATATGTGTATTATCCTTTTTTGTGTTTAATATCGCCTAGGACTACTGCACCCATGTATCCCAATCCCTGCAAACCCCACTTCAGTGACCCTGTTAATGAAGTAATTGTGCAAACATTTAGGTGACATTGACCTTTCTGCTTGAGCAAGGACATAGGGATATGTCTGGCAGAATTGAAATTTGCCATCAGATAGTATCTGATGTAAATGTCATTGGTGACCAGAACAGGACATATGATCAGGTGCATCATAGGGCCACTGACATGATTTCTTTGGCCTGAAGGAGAGCAGCTGCAGTGGCCTGTGGTAAAATGGCTACCAGGGGGGTTGCTGCAGAGCCACCACTGACATCAAATGAAAACTTCCTGTCCACTATCAGGGATCCAGAGAGCTCACTATAAAGGACACAAGAGCATGTGATTGATGCTGGTGCTGCTGTTTCAGGGAGGACAAATATGTCCCAGGTCCCAGGAGGAGATTCCAGGTAGGCTTACCTATCTCAATTGTTAAATATTTCTTGTACAGCAATATATTGACAGCAATACTTAAGTTTTCTTTAACAAAAAAAAATGTTTTTTGGGGGGAACTAGTTGTAGATTGATATAGTTAACAACATATTCTGGTTGATCACACATGGGCTTGGGATGAATATGTCATCCAGGTTTTTGTTAAAAGTATCATTATCAGACATATAAAGGGCCAAAAGTTTTAACCCCATGTATTACTGTTAATTGTGATGATGGAGTCCTTACCTTTTGCTTAACTTCTTCCAGCACCATCTTCCCTAGGAACTCTGGAGTCATCTGCACATGGTAAGCCAAACATTTTTATATCAGTATTGATGAGCAGTTTACAGAAATATTTATTTTATCCATATGTGTGATGTGGGTGTCAGGACTGTTGTGGATATTGCTGTATTGTCTGTAATATTAGTACCACTGTTGGTTTGTTAGCCTATATTGGACTATAGTAGTGTAGGTATTGATTTCTTTCCTGTGTTTGTTGCTTATTATCACAGGTGATCCTGACAGTGGAAGTGTAGGGCTCTTACAGATGTCAGAGTGTCGGCAGACTGTGTTGATGATGGTGGCCAAACATAATCACAGTCAGGGGGTGCAGAGGTTGAATCTGACATTGATGTTGACATTCAGTCATCCCCTGTAATTCCATCAGACACAGCCAGTAGGCCTACACCAACCCATTCCAGTGAGGCCTCAGATATCAAACAGGTGAAAGATGAAACACTCGATCAGGGCTGTGTGTTTACTGTGGCTTTAGTGCCTGATGACTCTGCCTGTATGCAAAGTCTGGGAAGGTGCCATGCAGGAGGGCTGTTTGAGTTGCTTGGAGGAGGCCTGGTGTTTGTCCTCCACCAGATCTAGGGGTGTCTTTCTATGCTACTCAGTGCATGCTTAGGGTCATCATGGAGGTTCGGGAATGTTCCAATAAGCCCTCCAAAGAAATGCATAGGGTTGTGGATGTGGTACAGGCTGACATGCATGACTGCCTCCACCGTGTTGCCAATTCAATGCATTGGATGAATGAGATGTTGGAATTGGCAGTGCCTGTGATGGAACATCTACTCGGAGGGAGGCCGAGTGCATATGGGCATAGGTCAGTCACATCATCTGATGTTAGCCAATGTGGCTGTGCCTAATCATGCTCCTGTAGTGGAACTACTTTCACTGCTCCATGAGTGGTTGAGGTGAACACACCCAAACATGGGATCATGGTCCTGGGCATTCTAATGAGGAGAGCACATCCAACAGTCATCAGTCACACATAATTAATAGCAGTACATCTGACCATGGGCATAGACATGCCAATGCAACTCCTGACAGTGCCAGTTTTCAGAGCCGGGTACAATGCCGATGAACTGTCACCTCTACCATGCATGGCTCATACCTCATACCATGATGTGGAGCTAGCACAAAGCTTGGCTGTATTTTTGCAGGCACTCACACACCAGTTTCACCTGGAGGGCCCATACAGACACACACACAACAGTTACATGATTCAGCCATGAGGCTCAAAGCTAATTCTGTCTCAGAGGCCATTTGTTACTTAACAAATATCTCCCTGTTTCTCTTTCTTACTCACACACACTCAGTTACCTTTCAGATCATCCTAGGCTTCCTACCCCCCACCCCCACCCCCACCCGCAAACACACTAAACCCTGCACAAGTGCTGATAACTGTGCTACAGGCTTGTTTTCTGTCTTTTGGATTCAGGGATACATAAGCTTTTGTCTGATCACATACTCCACTGGCAGCAAACTAGGTTTATTTATTTTGTACATATATAAAAGAGTGCACATTTGATATTGGTATAGTCACCTAAGCAACACTACTTTAATCAGACATAAAGTCGTTCAGAACTGTGTATAGTTTGTTTTTATTGAGTATAGAACATATACATTTTAGAAGTATGTTATTATATAAAAAGGTTCTAGTAGTTGTCTTTTACTGTGTATATATATATATATATATATATATATATATATATATATATATATATATATATATATATAAAAGAAGTTAAGAATTCTATTTACAGTTTACTATTAGCTTGATAGCAATAGAGTGGCAGGCAGGTGCTTTTTAGAATATGTGTTTTATATTCATGAGATGAAGTAAGTATTTAAATGTTATTAATATTCATGAGTTGATTCATCAATCAATGTTACAGGAAGTCTATATAGGAAGTTATTTCAAAATTACCAACTGTCTGATGAAGTTTAACATATGGTTTAAATGAAAGCGCTAACCTGATTTTTTTTATTTTCAGCAAATAAAGGATTTTATGTGACAATTCAACCTTCTAGGTTTGTTCCTTAACCTAGTTTGCTGCCAGTGGAATCAGTGAACTGCTTTTGTATTTCAGGTTATGCCATACATTTGTATTATTACACAGTTTTGCTCTATTCCAGGTTCAACACTCACCTTGTAAATCTAGCAGTTGCTACAGTTTTAGTTCAGGACAGACTCTGATGCTAGGAATACACAGCCATTAGATGGGTAAGTAAAGGTTCTGAGCATTGCCTGACATCAATGTTACTATATGTATATGCGTAGGATGAAGGTTTTAGCCCCTTATGTGGTGAGTGAATGTGCTATGCGTTGCCTCTTAGCATATTGAACATGCCTATATCTGCTTACCCCCTGACTCTTCACCTGCCTGTGGCTTTGGTGACCTTGTTGTTGATGGTAGGATGTGTGGCCCCTCCCCTTGTTGATCCTGGGGAAGCTGCTTTCTTAGGATGATGTTGTGAAGCATGGCACAGATGGTGAAGATTTCAGTACATGTATGTGGATTGTACTGCAGGACTCTCCCAGATGAAGCTAGGCACCAGAACTGTGACTTCAGCATCTCAAACAAATACTCTATGATATTTCTGGTTTGAGCATGTGCCTCATTATGGCATTCTTCAATGGGTGTGTATGCATTTCTGATGGCCATCAGCCACAGTTCCAGTGCATAGCCTGCATTCCACAGTAAATGATCCTGTGGGATATCACCCTTAGTAAATATCTGATACAGTTGGGATTTGTGCTAGATATGTGAGTTGTGGTAACTGCCTGGGTTGCCAGCACACATATTCAGGATGATTCTATTAGCATTATACATGACTTGGCAGTTAATGGAGTGTAAGCCATTTCTGTTTATGTAGATCCTTCCCTGTTACCTGGGTGGTGCTTTGATTTCTATATGTGTACGATCAGTGCCACCCAGTACTTCAGGGTAATGTGCTAGAGGGTAGAACTCATGCATATTCGTGGCTCTGTCCTCGGGAGTATAGGGAAAATATATTTGATCACTGGCATGTTGGAGCATAGCATTCAGTAATTGATAGAGGATCCTAGATGCTGATGCCTGTGACACCCCAGCATGTTTCCTGTTGGTCTCTGAAAGGTTTCTGTAGCTAAAATTCTAAGTGCTACACAGACGTTTGTCTCCATTGGTATTGGTTCCCTTTGGTTTGCCCTTGGTCTGAGTTGAGAATGACAGAGGTTGCAGAGTTCCTGTAATGTGTTCCTATCCACTCTGTAGTGCTCTATAATTTCCACGTCATGCAGATTGTGATAAGTTAAATGGGGGTCTGAAGACTTTTCTCCTTGACCATGGCCCATTAGCAGCAGCATAGACTTCAGCCTATTGCACATACACATGAATTAAAGCAACAACAGGTCCTAACATTCTTTCTGTGCAGACTCCTTTCCATGGCTGTATTCCATTAGGTTTTGGAATTCACAGGGAAAACCAGCACTGAGTCTACACGGTTGCTTTACAGCTTGATGAATAGCACCTTCATTGTGGATTTGTTGATTAGCATATGGTTCAGCTGCTTATGCTATAATTAGTGTATGGTATTGTTTACCATGATTGTGCAGCTCTACACACTGTGTAGAATTGTATACTGAATCCAAAACTATGTGTTACCATGTGCGGGTTGTACCATGACGTGCACATGTTCTTAGCAGACTATGTAAGGTTTATTAAATCTGCCCTATACTGCAATTCAATTAGAAGCAGTTAAATGTCACTTGGGTAATGTGACAAGTGAAATTGGAAAGACTGTGCTCTTCAGGTTTATTTAATTTTTTTAGTATCTGGTAATATGTTTCAAATAAGTAGAAAACTGTTCATATATTCATAGGTGAGTACTTGGCTAATGACCACAGGGACCTTTTAAAGCTGAAGCATGCACCCCAAATCTCTGACTAGTTCTGGTACCCAGGGGCCTAGAAGATAAAACATTTGCAAGCAGGGTCCTGGGAGATATGCCATTTGGAGGTTACCTGTGTCCATTAGAGACAGAGGTGCCAAACCATGGATGAAGTTTCTGTTCCACATCCAATTGTCCAAGTTGCACTTGAATCGGATTAAGGAGGAACTCTGCTTCACATGGATGGGGAGCCTGTCCCAGAGAAGCAGAAGTCTCTGGGATACATATCTATTTATATCACAGGCAAGGTTTAAGTCTTTAGACAAGGTAGTTTTGGTGGTCTCTGTTATGTGGATAAGCAGGAGTAACATCAGAATTTGGTCTGACAATGCCTTCTTTGCATGGCACAGATCTCCCCTCAACAGCCTGTAGGGGACAGACTACAGGGTCAGGACTTTGAGGCAGTCTGCATAGGACATGCTACTTATGCCCTGTATTCTTTTAGTGAGGAACCTATGGGATGTTCCAATAGTTGGATGTGTCTAGTTAGGTACATACCAAAGGAGGCATTGTGCTCAATGATAGGTCTAATGAATGCCGAATGCAGTGGAACAGTAACTTCCTTTGACCTAGATGCTATACCTTTGTTTATAACTTGCACAACACAATGATTTCCTCATTACTGTATACACAAGATGGTCAAAAGCTAGATTACCTTCTATTTCAGTCTCCAAGTTCTCTGACTACTGGGTTGACTTTTAGGGGTGTGGTGTGTTGTCAATTTGATAGTTACCAGGGTTGGATGACTTTCCAAAGAACACTATTATGCAATTTTTTGCATTTAGCTTTAGTCCATGGCTCAGACACAAGTTACTTGTCTGTGTTAGCCTTTCCTGGTGAACATCAATGTCAGTGGAGATTACTAACTTGTTAGATTAGTGGAGATTATAACTGCTCCTAGTTTGCAATCATCTGCACATTTCTTCAGCCAGTGATCCTTGACATTGGCCTTGAATTCAGAGAAGTAAATGCCAAATAGAAGCAGTCCCAGGACCAGTCCCTGAGGGACTCCATGTGTGACTGGCCTTTTTGTTGAGGTGGACTCCCCAATTCTAATTTACTGGGTTTTGTCTGTGAGTCAGCTGGCTGTCCACTAGGTGACATAAGGGATTATACATAAACTCTTGAGTCTGTCAGCAATGCCCAACTGGGGTATTGTTTCAAATGCTTTGGCCAGGTCAAGGTAGGCAGTGTGAACTATTTGCTGTCATCCATTGCTTTGGTAATATTCACAGAGAAGTCCTCCAGGCTGAGTAGGCATGATATTCCCTTGATGAAACCAAGTTAGGTTGGATCCAATGTGTAGAGGTGTCCTATGTTATTATTTATTATTTATTTATTTATTTTATTTATTTACATTTGTTGACTGGGAAAATCTGACTGGACAGAGGTCCTTTTTCAGCAGATGCCTGGGGAGAAAAGCTCTACAATAAAACAACAATTAAAAACAACAATTAATTACAAGTTACAAGAAGTATAGGTAGTTTTTGTTTAACAATAGTAGTAAACAGTTATAGTTTAAAATGAAATTAAGTATTTAGTTAAATGATACAACACTTATATCATTGGTGCCATAAAGACTAGCAAGTATTTTAATAGCTGAGCTAGCAGCTATTACTCTTGAATAACAGTGGGTAAGATTACAGCTGTATGTCAGTTTTTGGAACCTTTTAAGACATCATTCACCAATTCTTCGTATGACGGTTCCTTCCTTTTTGGGAAGTCGGTACGTGAGACTGCAATGTATTTGGCTGCAATCCGAGGTAGTTAGAGGGGAGGAAGAAAGGGATTAGGGGGGTGGAAGAAAGGGATTAGAGAGGTTGATGTAGAGATGTTAGAGAGGTTTGTTACAGGGGCATGCCCAGTGCTCTTTTAGATGAGATTTTAGAGCAGTTTTGAAGTTAGTGTGTGATGACACAGAAGTTATAGTGTGAGGAAGGGTATCCATAATTTTACTATGGAGTAATTCTTTCCATGGCTTTGCATACAAGACTAGTGAGACTTATGGATCTGTAGATTCCAGGATATCTAGATGGGCCACCTTTCTACAGGGGAATGACTGCTGCTTTTCTCCATTCATGAATCACAAAGCCTGTTTGAAGGGTACAGTTAAATAGCAACTCCAGAGGGCCTCATAGGTCATGCTTCATGCTATTTAGAAGGCCTTCTGGGATATTGCCTGGGCCCATCAGTGGAGTGCTCTTGGCCTTACAGAGAGCATTAAGGACCTGTTCCCTAGTGATAATAGGTAGAATTATATTTGATGGTATTTCCTGAGGGGAGGTTGAGTAGGAATGAACGGTAAAGTTAAAGCTAAATTTGTCTGCCAGTAGGTTTTTTATATCTTCTAGTTCAGTATAGGTGGGTCCATTTACAATAAGCTCTGCACACAATTGTGTATTGCCTATGAGGTTGGAGACATAGCTGAAGAATGCCTTGGAGTTGTTCTTAGCCTTGGAGGCCATATTTACCTTAAATTTGGCTTTGGTTGACTTGTCCCCTGAGTTGCCTTTAGTTTGCTGGGAGTGCTTTTGTCTTGCTGGGTGCTACACCTCCTGATTTTTCACTATGATTTTCTTCATTCTGTTATACAGCCTATTGATGTGATTTCACCAGGGTTGGTTGGTTTTTTTTTGAGTTAATTCTGTACTTCATCTTGGTGGATACAGCTGCCTCTATGCAATTAGTAACATGCTTGTGTAGGGTTTTTGTAAACAGTTCCACATAGGCAGTGGTGTTCTCATGGTGTATGGGACCTTGAACTTTTGCCAAGTGATCACTTAATAGTAGGAAGTTAGCCTTAGAGCAGTTCCTGAACATTCCATGGCTAGCTGACATTCTCATTTGTATTTTTACTTCAAAGGAAGCTGTTTTGTGGTCTGATCATAGCAGAGAAAACATTATACTAGGAGATGTGCAGCACTCTTCCATATTAGTGAGGACTAGTTCCAGTATGTTTATACTCCATTTTGTCATATTGGCAGTCTGATCCAGAGATTGTGGTTACAAAATCCAGGAATATGTTTGCCTGCATATTTGGTATCATATATGAGTGTCATTTAGTAATGTGGTACTTAAGGTCACCCATGAGTATGATATTCGGATGGATATGAGTGTTTTCCAATAAGTTTAAATACTTATTATGGAGTTCCTTGGTCATTCAGTGGGAAATATAGCTTGCAGATAAGTGGTATTTGATTTTGTCTGTGGTAATTTGAATATTTTATTATTTATTTACTTATTTTATTTTACATTTGTTGACTGGGAATGTCTGACTGAGCCAAAGCCCTTTTTCAGCAGAGACCCAGGGAGAAAAGCTCCAGTTTATACTGATAAGTTTAACAACTAGAAAACAGCCATGAAAGTACTTAGTTGTACAACATTTTTATAAGTATTGGTAGAACTCCAACAAAATCAAACAGGAACATAGAAAAATTATAATGTATGTATGTGTATATATATATATATATATATATATATATATATATATATATATATATATATATATATATATATATATACACATATTTTTTTGTTGTTGTTGTTGTCAATGAAGAAGTGCACTGTCCTGTTTAACCAGCCTTGAGGTATGCTTATTTTTTATGTAAACTGTGAAACCTCCACCTTTAGTCCCTGGCTGTGTACCAGTTGGTCTAAATGTGTGGAAGGCATTATAACCTTACAGTGCTGTTGTGTTCTCCATGACTTTAAACCATATCTCACTGACCGCACAGACATCAGCGGAGGGCTTGTGGGAAGTGGAGTTTTTTGTTTAGACTCCTGTTACTGTTTCCTTTACTCCTATTATTCCTTCTCCATACTAAATCTTGTATCTTGCAATATCATCCCAAGGTGCTTCCTTTCAACTGCCAGTAGAAAAATAAAATAAAAAAGAACTCTCAGTGGAATAGATCACCTGATAGCACTCTTTACATGAGAAGGTACAGGCAGACTTTTAATGACTTTACATTGTACTATTTTGAACTACATTCAGGAAATTGTCTTTTATTTGAATGGCAGCTGCTCATTTACTGTTTTTTTTTTTCAAAACAAGTTTATTGTTTTAACATATAAGAGAAATATCATAACAATTTTATACAAATAATTAAAAATAGGTATTATTATAATATTCAACAAAACAACTAAAGTATTTACAAAGACATCCACTACAATCAGATCAATTAATTAAACTAAAATACTGTGCTATTGAAATTAGAATTTTTTTAACAAATTTTGTAAATTATCCCATACAATAAAATGTGATGTTTTTCTAGTTGTTCTCATTCTAATTGTGCTTATTTCCATATGACACATTATATTCATAACATTTTTAAATTCATTGAACGAAGGAGGTGTATCTGAAATCCAATTTCTAGTTATTATTTTCCTAGCCACTGCTAGGATAGACCATAACAAGGGAAGCTTTATCTTTTAACACATTGAGGTACAGGTGTGTTGAATAATATAAGAGACTTAGAAATAATGAAATTATCTGTAAAAGAGCCTGCAAAAATTCATTAATTGACTTCCAGTATTCTTTCAACTTCATACAGTCATAAAACATATGAGCCCAGTCAGCATTAATTTCTACATTACATCTCTTACATAGATTATCTTTATTATTAATTTTATTCATCATCAAAGGTGTATAAAAAGATCTATGTAAAAATTTCCATGTATAAAGTCTCCAGACAATGGAAGATGTAGTTCTATAAGCAGATTCCAATATATATTGTTTATCTTGTTGAGTTGGTGGGTCCCCATTAACAGAGGTGAAATAATTCCAGTATGAATCTACATTGTAAAAAGTTTCTTGTCTGATAATTTTATGTATATATGAAAGTTTACCTTTATCAGAAACTTTATGCTGTAAATTTATTATCAAGTAATCAATCAGTTTTGGAATAGATTCTTTAACTGTTATAGACATTAGATATATTCTATCAATGAGATGTTGTCTAAAGATCTGAACCTCTCATTTACTGTTTTGAATGAGTTGATATTTCATTAGTTGTTTTAGCAGAGTGCCAAAGAGACAGTAGTGTCAGGTTTTGTTCCCACATGAAGAGTGACCAAGAGATTGTATACTCAACCCCAACATAACTCAGATGATGGCATGCCAGCATTTGTTTTGGCACGAGGATGTTTTAAACAGTCTTTATTCAGGCCAACAAAGTCATTGCGATTATCAATAAGTACTATTTAGTGATCTCATTAAAAGTAGGAGACACTTGTCTTACTTTACATACTCTCAACCCTTATACCCATCTATATTTATTTCCAATTTGTTATACTCTTAAATGGATCTACTTCATAACATCGAAAACCTAAAATGCTGAATTTCATTATACTGAGACCACTGAGACCACAATCCCGATTTTTGAAAATATTGAACATTTAAATTACTGACTCTGATAATACTGAAACCTCACAGCACCGATGTTCATAATACCAAAATGCAACATGCAGACGTTACATTAGCTATATATAAAAACAGTACCTCCCCTAGTGAACACTATGAATTCCTGCCTAAACCTCAACAAACAGCCACTTATCGGACCATGGCTGGGATGTATGTCACCCACTTGGAAGAGTTTAGTAAAGAAGACGTCCTTTAGCCATTTTGGTTTGCATGGAGTAGATTTGGGAAAATTAAAGATAGGAGTTGGTGACACTATCTTGGCTTTAGTGAAGAAGATTTTAGGATGAAAAAGGAGCAAAGGTTTGGATTGAATGAGGGAAGGGGAGATAGAGTGGAAATGGAGGAGAGAGTGATGGTACAGGAGAGTAAGTAAGGAGGTTGTTTTAGTTGGTAGTATTGGACAGGCATATGAGGTATTGGAGGTATCTTGGTATAAGGGAATTAGTAGCAGAAGTAGGTAGGGGGTGTGGAGGATCTGGTGATGTAAGGAGAATATGTCAGAGGGGAGAGAGGTAGAGAAATATGGGTTATAAAGAGAGACAAGTATGTGGTTATAAGAGGGAGAAGTATGGATTATAAAGGAAATCAATGGTAATGACTGGGACTAATTTGTTGTAAAGTAATAGAGTTATTATGGAAATAGAGGGAGTATGTAATAAAGTTTAGAGGTATATTGGGAATCTGAGAAGAGAGGGGGAAGGTGTAGGTATAAGGGTGGGATGAACTGTAGGAGTGTATGTAGGAGGGTTAAGTGAGGGAGTGGTAATGAGGAGAGGAAAGGAATTGGATGATGAAGCTAAGGGGGTGTGGTAAGGTGAGAATAAAGCTTAGAGTACTGGGGTGGGTGGGATTTAGGGGTAGGGTAGGGGAGTGAAGTGAGCCCGCAGGGCGAACGGAGCGGGTTAGAGCAGAGAAGACAGAGCAGGCAGCAGAAAACAATCAGTGAAGCAGAGAGCAGTGCCCGAGGTAAGAGGGCACAGGGAATGTGCACTAGGTCACAAAGTATATAAGGTAGAGAGAATCAGAGAAATACACATAGTTTTGGAGCTAAGCAGGATAGTGGAGGTTGTTAGAGAAAAAAGCTATACTTGCTAGGAGAGAGAAGCAATTGGTAGTGAGTAAAAGCTGCCACCTAGTGGACAAACAGCATGGGTCTGAGGTGAAGGCACAAGCTGCCTGGGAGGGGTGGGATAGAGCCTAGTGAGCTTGGAGGGAGATGGTAGGCTGCTAGCAGGCACATGCAGAGTCAGATAACAACCATTAGGGATTACAAATGATTTACACAAATAGGATACATACAAGTTAGTTGTAGTACTTGAGGGATGGCAAAATAGTTGCAGGAGTCACTACTGAGACCCCTCAGCAGTTCTTTCAAGATTCCTTGATGGTTCTTTCAGGGTAGGATGCCCAGGTACTATATGGAACAGGGTGAGAAGCCTGGTGTGGATGAAACGTAGCTATTTGGAGCTGTAGAAGAAACAATAAGTAGTTAGAGACAGGAGTGTAACAAATCAGTCAGTGACCTGTAAGATATTTAGTTAGTTTAGAAATGGTAGTAAGTAAACTAGGGGGGGTGACGAAAGAGGGTGTGTGTAAGCAGCAACCTGAGAATAAATGGGA
Source organism: Protopterus annectens (assembly GCF_019279795.1). Lineage (NCBI taxonomy): Eukaryota > Metazoa > Chordata > Ceratodontiformes > Protopteridae > Protopterus > Protopterus annectens. The sequence goes on along the minus strand of NC_056746.1, from coordinate 732,996,754 downwards.
ATATAGTAAGCAGAAAAAGATACAAAAGCAGAGTGAATACACACCAAGACATTCAATATCAAACAGCAAATTCTACAGTTTCAATTTCAGCCCAGGCAGGGAGATACAGAGCAGCAAAAATCCACATTAGAGAAGACAGTTAAAACAGCCGTTCATCATTTAGAACCCTGTACTCAGGAGTCAGCAATTATCATTAAACCAATTAATCAGGTTTCTAATAAAAAATGCTAATTCTTCAGAAAAGCGAACAAGCGAACTAACGCTGATTGAGCACATCCAACATTTCTAAAAAATATACCGCAGTTACTTCTATAAACATACGGTAGGGCAGCAAGTGCATACAGAACTCAATCTCTCAAAAACTAGTGCGTTTTGCATTAGTACAGCCACCTTCAGTTAAAACAGATGGGAAACAGTTGCAGATAATAGCAAACAAAATGTATTGTTGTTATAAGAGAATATTATATTCCTTTACAAACTATGTACTAATACAGCTTCTTACAGTTAGAACAGAAGGGGAGCAGCAACAGATAATGGAAAACCCACTGAGTACTTTTGCATATGGCAATTAATCAATTAAGGGTCAATTCCACAAAGTCAGCTCTGGGCAGACCGATTGGTAAGCAACGAGTGCTGCAGGACTCGCTGTATGCCTTTAAGTGTGTAGAAACTAAGCATACAGCAGTGAGCATAAAGACGGTGTAGTAGAGGAGCTTATACATGCTCACAGGGAGCCAGAAACAGTGTGCCTCAACTAACAGGATTAGCGATAATTAGCTGGGGATAATTAAGAATAAAGCATTAAGTATAAATCTTTATGTATATGGCAGAACACCACTGCTGTAGCGGAGCTTGTTAATGCTCACAGGGAACCTGGTTCAGTGTTCTTGGGTAGCAGATAACAGCATTAAGCATAAAGCTCTGACACTAATCAGTAAGCATAAGCATTAAATACTAGTCAGTAAACATAAGCATTAAGCACAAAGCCGCCGCGTTAGCAGCGCTTATTAATGCTCAAAGGCAACCAAATATTGTGTGTGTGGTTTACAGATAACAGTAACTGCGATGATTAGCTGGGGGTAACAGCAGAGAAGCCAATAGTCAGATATACTGACTTGGAACACTGTTTCTAGGAGTGGTCTTTAAGCATGGTCCTCGGATCACACAAGCTGAAGCTGAAACACACCTGTAAATACCGTTCTTAGGAACACTTGTATCGTACACGCTAAAGAGAGTACAATCTTAAGCTTCCGTCAGCCTGGAAATCTCTGTAACACTTGTAATAAGAAGTGATTAAAAAGATAACAAAAGCACTCACCCGCGCGTGGACGCCAGCAGCCTGCAGCAGGGACAGGACTGGAAGGGGCCAGGTCGAGAATTAAAAATGGCGCCACGAGAACTGGAGTAGTTAAATAGCTTTAGAGGAGGGAAGTAGATAATAAAGAGGAGGTGGGACAGGAAATGAGAAGAGGGAGGAGACTGAAAGACGGAGAGTAAGAAGAGAGGGGAGGGATGAGGCAGGTAAGAGCAAGTTGTGATTTGAGAAGAATGGGAGGGGGAGGGAGAAGTAGAACAGGGGAGATTGGAGGTAGACCAAGAAGTAGAACAGGAGGAAATGGAGACAGACAGAACCAAGGTAGAGCAGATAAGACAGAGCGGGCAGCAGAAAACAATCAGTGAAGCAGAGAGCAGTGCCCGAGGTAAGGGGGCACAGGGGATGTGCACTAGGTCACAAAGTATCTAATTTAGAGAGAAGCAGAGAAATACACAGGGGGTTGGAGCTAAGCAGGTTAGTGGAGGTTGTTAGGGAAAAAAGCTATACTTGCTAGGAGAGAGGAGCAAGTGGTAGTGAGTAAAAGCTCCCACTTAGTGGACAAACAGCATAGGTCTGAGGTGAAGGCACAAGCTGCCTGGGAGGGGTGGGATGAAGCCTAGCAAGCTTGGAGGGAGATGGTAGGCTGCTAGCAGGCACATGCAGAGTCAGATAACAACCATTAGGGATTACAAATGATTTACACAAATAAGATACATACAAGCTAGTTGTAGTACTTGAGTAGTGGCAGAATAGTTTCTGGAGTCACTACTGGGACCCCTTGGTAGTTCTTTCAAGATTCCTTGATGGTTCTTTTGGGGTAGGATGCCCAGGTACTATATGGAGCAGGGTGAGACACCTGGGGTGGATGAGACATAGCTATTTGGAGAAGCTAGTTGTAGTACTTGATGGGTGGCAGAATAGTTGCAGGAGTCACTACTGGGACCCCTTGGTAGTTCTTTCAAGATTCCTTGATGGTTCTTTCATGGTAGGATGCCCAGGTACTATATGGAACAGGGTGAGACGCCTGGGGTGGATGAGACGTAGCTATTTGGAGAAGCTAGTTGTAGTACTTGAGGGGTGGCAGAATAGTTGCATGAGTCACTACTGGGACCCCTTGGTAGTTCTTTCAAGATTCCTTGATGGTTCTTTCAGGGTAGGATGCCCAGGTACTATATGGAACAGGGTGAGATGCCTGGGGTGGATGAAATGTAGCTATTTGGAGCCACGAGCAGATGCCAGCAGCCTGCAGCAGGGACAGGACTGGAAGGGGTCAGGTCGAGAATTAAAAATCTTTGTTGTTGATCTGTTCCCTCTTCTATACTCTTCTAACAGTGACACTTCTTGTCTTAATTGTTTTATAGTTTTCTCTGTCTGATACTTCCATGATGGTATTCAATTTCTCCCCTTCCTTTCCCTTACTACCTTGTGCTCTTGTGGTAGAATTTTATCAGTTCATAGGATCTTAGTATCATAGGAGGTTACTAATCTAATGGCCTGGGGGGCCTTACAAGCCTAGCCCAGAGTTTATCCCCAGAAAAGAAACCTTAGTCAGCACCTTTTGCCCCTGTCAGTGATGGACACAGGTGGAACCCCTGGGACAAATTTGTGGTTTCCCATCCACTCATCAAGGTTGAGCTTGAAGACAGTCAGCAAGGTGCTTTGTTTGACATGTATGGGAATTTCTATTCCAGAGATGGTGTAGCCTCTGGGAGACAAATCTGTCTCGCCAGCAGGTTTTGTTGATGTCGCATATTAGAGTCAAGCCTTTTGAGTGGGTAATGTGCAAGGAGTTAGACTTACAGATATGGAGCATCTCTAGCAGGGCAGGATCTGAGATTGCCTTCTAGGTGAGACACAGATCACCTCTGAGCAATCTGTATGATACCAAGTAGAGTGATAGTGATTTGAGCCTGTCCACATAGGAGAGGTGTTGGAGGCCATGGATTCTCTTTGTGAGGTATTTCTGTGGCCTTTCCAGTTGATGCAGATTTTTGGAGAGGTACATACCATACTCAATTATTGGTATAATTAGGGAGGAGTATAGAGAGATAATAACCTCCTTTTTTCTGGATGCAATCCCTTTACTTATGAGAAGAACCAAGTAAAAGGCTTTTTTGACCACTGCCACAACATGATGAGTCGAATGTGAGATTGTTGTCAACCTGATTACCCAGGAGTCTCACCACAGGTTGTGTGCTTAGTGGGTTGCTGTTGATGTGGTAATCAATAGAGACTATGTTTTTGCCAAATGGTAAGATGATACATTTTTTGCATTTAACTTAAGGCCATGACTTTAGCACCAGTCATTAGTTGCTGTGAGACCCTCTTGCAGTATGTTAACATTATCTGGGGAGTCTATGACAGCACCCAACTTACAGTCATCTGCAAACTTGGTCAGCCACAGGCCTTTTGTCTTTGCCTGGACCTTTGAGAAGTAGATGGAAAACAGTAGGGGTCCCAGGACAGAACCCTGGGGAATTCCACTAGTGACAGGTCTGCTATCAGAGGTGGAGGGGCCTATTTTGACCTTGAGGTTCCTGTCTGTGAGCCAGTTGGCTACCCACCTGATGAGATAGGGATATACGCCAAGTTGTGTTAACTTTTTGATGATGCCCGAGTGGGAGATTGTGTCAAAGGCCTTGGCCATGTCAAGGTAAGCTGCATGTACTGACTTTCCCTCATCCAGGGCCTTGGTGACAGTCTCAAAGAAGTCAACCAGGTTCAACAGACAAGATCTGCCCTTGATGAATCCGAACTGCTATTAATTTAGCTGCAAGGCTATATATTTTATTTACTTCTGTTATATTGCATGGATATCTATAGGCAGTCCTAATTACTGTGTTCATTTGCTTTATCAAACGTCTGACTTTCTAGGTTTTATTGACCTTCTGTAGTCTATTTCTTTCATTGATCTTAATATGTCTATCTATGTCTATTAAATGAAGCAACTCTTATCTTAGCTCATTTTCTTCAAAACTGAGGGCACATTTTGTGTTCTCTATTTCCTGCAGGCATTCTGTAGAGAGTTATATAGCATCTTCCTGTGCCATATTCTCTTCAGTTTTATTCTGTGTCATCCTCTGCTTTTTCATATGGGAACTGACTGGCCTATCACTCCTCAACATTGACTGCATCAGAGTTGCCACAGTTTCCTGTTCCTTCCCTTGCTGTCCACCTTCAAGTGAACATTTATACTAGTTTACTGTGAAAACCTCAAAATATCTTCATATGGCACATGACCTGTTGCTTCCTATTCCATTGGTTTCTCCTTAATTTGAATGCCCATTGCTTTATCCTGTTGTGGTGTTCTCTGAATTAGATTTTCTACACTGAATCCTTCACTTTTCAGGCACTCCATAATGTCACTTTCCATTTCTTTAACTTCTCCATTGCTAATCTTCTTTTTGTTTTTGTCCTCTTATTTTTTGTATTGTAAAGTTTTCCATGTCTGGATTCCTTTGCCTGTATTTCTCTTCAAATATCTTTGGTGCTGCTCTTTTTGTATTGGTTAGTTTTGCTTTCTCCTTTGCGTATATATTACACCATATTAAATCTACTTTTCTTTCCCATGTCCATATTTCTGCTTCAGATGTCTCCAGATCTTCCTGGTTCTCCTTACTTTGGGGACTCATTCCATCATGCTGTGATGTTACCTGTGTTAGACCTTCAACACCAAATTCTTCACTTTGCAGGCATTCCATAACTTCAATTTCTATTTTTTAACTTCTGTTTTACTAATCTTCTTTTCTACATTCCCTCTTTGTCATATTATTTTTATTGTGAAATTTTCCATATCTGGATGCCTTTGCCTACATTTCTCTTTTAATATATTTGGGGCTGCCTTTCTTGTATTGATTAACTTGGCTTTCCACTTTGCATAAATATTGCATCATATCAAATCTCTCTTTCTTTTTCATGTCCATATTTCTTTTTTATATTTTTCAAAAATGTCTAGGTTTTGTTGTTTATATTTTTGCACTTCCTCACTTGCTTCTTTTTCCTTACAGATCATAGCTTCTTGGTCTATATAATGTTTTTCACAAATTTGTTGTTTTAATGAACACAATTTTTTTTATTTGAAGCTTCTGTCAGTTTTTCTTGTGGAAGTATTTTTCTTTCCTCTAATTTCGCTCTTAATATTTTTTGTTTATCTATTGTCTGGAAATTCTGGGCTTTTTGCATAATAGTAACAATACATAATTTCTTTCTTATCCTCAATAGTCCACTTTATCATCTTTATGGCTCTTCTTTGGCCTATCAGTTTTTCTGATTTTTGTGGATTGCTACTTCCTTCTACAACAGGAGGTCCATCCTCTCCCTGGGCCTGGCCTGGCCCCATTGTAGGAATGTTTCCGTATTTTGAGGATGTTTCTGTATTATGAGAATGCCTTCTATATAGCTTGAAACATGACCTTTCAGGGCCACTTGAATTACTTTTCAACTATGGCCTCAAAACAGGATTTGTACCAGTGGATGGAGGACTGCCACGGTAATCCCACATCACAATGGTGGACTGCCACTCTATCCTGGAAACTACAAACCCATCAGTCTGACCAGCCTAATATGCAAAGTCATGGAATGAGTTATCATGGATATGATCATCGAAGGCACTACTAGTGACACTTTTCTTTCTAGAGAAAACAACCCTGACATTAACAGTATGGTTTCTGTCAAACCCAGTTACCTATCCAGCAAGCTACAGGAGTTAATGTTGAGTTGAGATAGTTTGCCAATAATTCCAGCATGGGAGGTAGTGTCAGTGGCTAACACAAGGTCCATGTAGGCAGCATTGACTGTATGCCAACTGTCTGTGGCCTCTCAAATCCTTTCCAATAACTCAAGTCAGAGCAAGCAGACATGATTTGGCTCTTTCAAAGCCAAACTGTTTAGCATCCAAGGATATCAGGTCACCTATTTCATTGGTAATTACTTCAAATATAATGCACTCACTAGTTTTGCAAATAACTCTAGTAAGACTAATAGACCTATAATTCTGAGGGTCAGTAGAGGATAACCTTTATACAGGGCACCACAACAGCTGTTATCCATACCTTGGGGATATTATTCCTAGACGGCCTTAGGTGGAACTTAATGCTTCTCAACAGATAATGAGCATTTTTTCTGCTGGAGAACTGGAATTTCAATTATGTCATCAGCTTTGACTTAAGGAAAAACCTGTATTACCTACATTACTACATATGCTTTTTGCTAGGCATAGGCCAACTGTTATTGCAGATAGTTTTATTACTTGTGATTTTAGTGTGGTCTGTTTTTTTCTTTCTTTTGGCAAAGTACGTGCCTACTAGACAGCCATAAATAAATTAATTTAGCCATAAACTGCTGCTCTTGCCCACATATGTAGTGTATGCGCATCAGTGACATTTGTAGGATGCTTGGTACATGTATTGACTTGATAAGTTCATAGATACATACCAGGCATGCAGTCCAAAAGACCACTTAGAGGCCTAGCCAGCTAATCCTGAGAAAAGTCAAAGAGGTCCAGAAAGTGGTTTATAAGACAGGTGCTTCCATGCATGTGGAACAGTACCAGTGAATTACAAGGCCATCAAACACAGAGGAAGTCTCAGTACAGCAAAGTATTGTTGGAAGGAGCAATATGTGTCTTACAGCTAATACCCAATACACTGCTTGATCACCGAGAGAATTAAATGCAGTATTATGTTATGGTGTCAACTGTACTTCCTTTTTAACAGACAGAGAGGCAGGAGATATATAACACTGTAGCCATGGCCTCCTGTACTGCTTTTTTTAATCCGAGAGCTTGTCTTAGCTCAAATGGCCAGCAGCAGAATTTAGGTTACTGTCAAAACAAGCACAGAACACTTTAGGCTAAAGACATGTTTCTGGAGTATTTCTCCATGGGGCTCCTCTAAAAATAGTCTCTGTCCTAGTTGGACTTTCCCGGTTAATAAATGATAAATAATACATACTGATACTTGTCAGCACCTCAGCTACTGAAATTGTGAACAGAATCTATTCTCAGTTCCTATTTCCAACCTCTCCAGGTAAATGGGAGGTCATCTAAAGGTGGAAGCTGAACTCATCCTATTCAACTGCATTGGCTAAACATTGCCAGTATACATTCTCTGCATGTTGTAGTTTCCTGGATCTGTCCAGAAATCACTCCTGCCAAGTGACCAACTCAACACTGAATGGCGATTATTTGACAGCTATGTACCTCTCCTGAGGTGACTGCTGACAGCATATGGCTTCATATCTGATGAAATGACGAAAAAGCCAGTCATCAGACAAGTTGTTTACACCCATCACACTCTACTAGGTATGTCTATCTCCTCATGTGATCCCTTAGGTTTTACTCTAGAACTGTAGCTGCAGACAGTTTTACATTGTAATACATTGTAGCCTCTATTATTATGAAGGTAGAGTGCTCTAAATAGCTTGTGCAGGTGCACCAACAGACAAGAGTCTTCCGTTGTATAACTTAATATTCTGTTGTGGTGCTCCTACTACAACCTTCATTTTGCTAGGTAGCTTGATACTAAATCTGTTAACCAGTTTTCTCCAACCCCATTATAGTGCAGGTTGTGGAAGATGAAATCACCTAACAGGAAGTCATTGAATCAGCAGACAAATACTGACTACTTAATCAATATGCAGGTTTTAACTCCAGTAGTAAATTCATTCATAGAAAATATGATTCAGAATATCTCAGTAAAGGTTAATGGTTCTATTCGTCATGTTATTATTTGACATCTACTACTGATGGTGACTACCGTATCTCTCAGCTGTCCAGATTTTCACAGAATATTCAGATTTTTGCCTTATATTTTGGTGTGACTTTCATAAAATTTGTGTTTTTTTTGGTAAATCCCTGAGGACTGAAGTCACTAAGCCATGACACACATTTGAGTCTAGAATTTAGAACCTTTAGAAAATGCATTCTAACTCAAATCCTGTTATTCTAGCAACTTTCTAAGTGTATAAGAACACTATTTAAAATCTGTCTCTAATTTTGGCCTTTGTGACCTGCTGATATGTTGCAATTCCCAATGAATATTCATTGGACATATATTCATCAAACATTCATGGAAATATATTAAACAGCCGCGTGAATATTCATCGGAGATTTGACAACTTACCTACAACAATTGTTTTTTTTAGGTTTTTGCAGGGGGGCTGCTCCCACTGAGCCCCGCACACCCCCAGAAAATTAAATATACCAGCTCTGAGATTGCACTACAGTGAGGAACTGAGGAAATTTTCCATTCTTCTCAGCTGGAGGGGAATGTCAATCACATAAGATATGCCCACTTCTGCGCACACTGACCAGGAAGGAATTGTTCTCATGCAATGTTGTACATTTACCTCCCTGACTACCAAATCACCTAACTACTCAGCTCTGAAATTTGTACAGACTACAGCGAAACTTTAGAAAAATGTGAATCCTATTAATTTAAATTTAGTTTTTAACAACAATTCAGGTTTTCTTTGAAGACCCTTTGGTTCATTTCTGAAGAAATTGTCAGTATTCCTGGATTAATTTATGTTTCTTTTCATTACTTACAATTCTCTTGTGAAGGGAGATACACATCACAACTGCTCAATGCAATTCGACATTTTGAAAGTCGGCATACTAAAGTTCCAGTATTATCAGAGTTGGTAATTTAAACTTTAAGTATTTTCAAAAGTTGGTATTGTGGTCTTGGTATAAAGAAACTTGACATTTTAAGTTTTTGATGTTATAAAGTAGACCCTCTTAAATACACTTTTTTTGCAGTAGTAATATTTGTCACCACACTGGACATTTTGGCTCTGCAGTACTCCACACATGTAAAGAGACAGGCTCTTACTTCGGGTGTTTTAAGTTGGTTTTGCTTCTGTCCCACCCCCAATTTCCCAGCCATCATCCCGATTTATTATATTTATACACATTAGTTTTCATGTACTCTTCAATGCCAATTTACTCATTCTTAAAGGCACAAGCCTTGCTACCACAACAGATGCCTACATTCACACATACAAACCTTCTCTGCTTCAATGTTTGCAATACCCATATCTTCTCCACTGCATGAAACCAATATCCTTCTCTACTATTTATAAGCTATTCTCCTTTTTTATTTACATCCCTTTTTATCATGTTTCTCTTACCTAAATGACTATCTTTTTATTTTTGCTTTAGCTCATAGCACAGCCTATCACAATTCATATCCTTTCATCCTTTATACTAACTGCATCAATGAACTCCCCATCACTAACAGTACCATATCACATTTTCCAGTCTTCACCAGTCTTTCTAACATAATATTCCTATACTTCTACAAACCAAAGGTCTTGACACTTTCTCCACTACCAGCATTCCCATATATCAAGTTTAAATTAAAAAAATCAAATTTCTACTTGAAACAACCCATATTTCTCTCTACTGCACTTATGCGGTGATATACACCAGAGCCCAGGCCCCACCACCCAGTTACCCTCTTATTCTATTGCTTCCACACATCTCTAAAACTATCCGTTCCATCTCGCTTTCTGACATAAATATTAAGTAACAAGATTACCAACCTCCGATTCTAAATTGGCCTACATAAACCCAGTATTTTTACCCCATCAGAAACTTAGTTAACACTACATATTTGAAATGAAGATTTCTATCACCCTGTCAATAATGTTATCTGAGCTGATAGAAGTTGTAACCAAGCTGAAGGTATTGCTAATTATGACTGTAGTCCAAGAAGTCCCACAGTTTAATAATGTTGAAATGCTCATCACCCTCCTAAAACTAAACCATCACAAAAGCCTTTGCTTAAATGCTGTCTACATCCCTCAGGCAACAATATCACAACTGCAGTGGGCATCATATCCTATTCAAAGTGTAATTTTAACTATGAAACCTATATCTCTGGGGATCTAAACATAATACTGGAACTAAACAGCCACTGTATCTTTTCACTCCTTAAATAACATCAGCCTCTGTAGCTATACTCAGCTGCACTACTAGGTTCAACAAGTCCAGAAATAATCTGTTCTTGCTGGATACACACCTCAGAACCTAACAGGATTACTAACTCAGGCACACTTGTTGATGCACTAAGCAATCATTTTTCCACATATGCTATTAGACAAACTCTTCACAGTGCCAGTATCCACTACTTTATTCTATCCTGCCACTTATCCACAATCAACAAAAACAACTTTCATTATAACAACACAACTATAGGTAGAATCTATTAAAAACTTTACTGAAAGCCAAAGCTACCACAAATTTAAACTCATATTTCTTAAATATCCTGAACAATCTAGCCCCCATTAGTAAAAAAAAGAGTTTAATGCAACCTTGCCCCATGATTAACAAAAAGTACCAAACAATTAATAACAAAATGGGACAAGGCATGGCAAATTTGGCACTCTCACAAAACTAAGAAATAGCTCTAAACATTTAAGCAAATTAGAAACCCTGCTAAATATGTCACTAAAGACAAATCTGTATATTACTAAACATTACACATGGCAATTCAAAATTCTTCTGGAAAAAAATAATCTTCACCAAGCAGATCATTTCCAGACAAATGTCTTACCCAATGAGCCGAGCTAAACTACTGCCACCAGATTTAACATCTACTTCAAGAACTTCTCTACTAAACAGCACCACCTCACCTTATACACCTACCGTTCTCTCACCCAATAACACTAATGCCACCTTCTTTATAACCACTCTCCCTATTTCCATAATAAAAATTACCTGCTCATCCTAAAAAAAAAAACATCACTTGAGGCAGGTACTCTTCCTTTCAGAATACATCAGCATGGCTACAGAGGCACTAACCTACCATGTATCAGTGTTTGTAAACAGATCCATCCTGGAATCTTATGTCCCATCCATCTAGAAGCAGAAAAAATATACAACTTCTGTTGAACTAATTACCACCCAGTTACCATCCATATATCCGAAACCCTTGAAGGGTGTATTCACTCACAGCATCTCACATACCTCCTAGACTCTTACCTCTTATCCTACAACACAGCTTTAGGCCTTACCACAGTACTACAACTGCTCTCCTCAACTTTCTTCTTCTCTTTCAGCTGTTCCCATTAGGGGTTGCCACAGCGGATCATCTGTTTCCATTTCTTCCTGTCCTCTGCATATTCCTGTCACACCAACCACCTGCATGTCCTTTTTCACCACATCCATGAACCTTATCTTAGGCCTTCCTCTTTTCCTCTTACCTGGCAGCTCCATCCTTTGCCCAATATATACTCATCATCCCTCCTCAGCACATTTCCAAACCAACACAATCTCGCCTCTCTAACTTTGTTTCCAAACCTTCAAACCTGACCTGTCCCCTAATATACTGATTCCTAATCCTGTCCATCCTTGTCACACCCAGTGTAAATCTTAACATCTTTAACTCTGCCACTTCCAGCTCTGACGCCTGCCTTTTTGTCAATGCCGCCGTCTCCAACCCATACAACATAGCTGTTCTCACTACCCTCTTGAACACCTTCCCTTTCACTCTTACTCAACAGGAATAAAAATAATGTGGCATCTGCTACTTTCTTTGACCCATCCAAAGTTTTTGATACCATCTCTCACCAAAAACTATAAACTGTCAGCATTAACTGGTTGCATTGCTATGTTTCAAACATATCACAGTCTGTAAAATGGAAATATCAGTTCTCCCCCTTCTTACCTGTCTCTGTAGGGGTCTTGCCAGGATCCATTTTGGGACCACTTTTCTTCACCATATTTATTAACTACCTACATTTAGCTATGGAATCTGCGAGCATCATACAATGTTCACATGATTCTTCCCACATCTGCTCTGCTCTTACCCTCCATGAAGTCCAAAGTCAAGAACAAACTACTTTTTCTCATACTAAGTCACAGCTTCTGAATGCAAAACTACTACTTAGGCCAAATAAAACAAAACTGATACCTTTCAAATCTAAACTTCACCCAAATTCATCTTCCTCCTTCAACATTATTTCAGCCAAAAAAAACACCAATAAGTTGGATTCTTCAACAGATCAAAACAATTCCTGATAGACACCAATAGTAAAACACATGCAATTGCATACTTGATTGCACCCCCCCCCCCACATATGTATTGCATTTTATTTTTGCTTTTGTTTTTGCTTACTGGGCAGGTCTGACTTGGTTTATTCACAAAACCCTTTTCAACGTGGGCCTGGAGAGAAAAGTTCCAACTCATTACAAATATTTTTAAACAGACATTCATTAATTTAAATGAATAGCATTAAGTAATATACATTTACAATTACACATACATTTGCTAATTAAATTAATTTATATGAAAGTAGAAGCAACTATTACTGTATAAAAGATAATTATGTATTAGTATATTTTGAGCACTGAACATTTGAAGAGGTGTATTAGTGGGATTGTCAGATATATAACAGATCATGTGTTTAGTGCTAAGAAATTCTAAGAAATAAAGGTTAGGGAAAGAAGTAGGTAGGGAAAAATGTTAATACTGTAGTTAAGAGGTGAGGTTCAGAGACAATTACGTCTATGGTTATTATAAGGTTTATTATAGAAGTACAGAGGTGGAGGGTGAGGAATGTCACAAACCAATGCATATGGCTGGGAGATGCTAGTGAAACTGCTCATGTACTGGTGAAGACTGGTTGTGGGGCAGAAGGATTCTGAATGAAAAGAAATGGATTGATGATATGTCATGTTGAAGATAACAGTCGCCCTTATCCTGAAGATGTAACAGTAACAGATCTACAGATTTGCTAGATGAAGTTTTAGATGTGTGTTAAATGAGTTAGCATTCTGAATGGATTTTAGTGAAAGTGGAATGTTGTTCCATAGTTTAACTACACTATTTGACAATAGACAGTCACCTGCAATATCAGATGATTTGGTTCTAGTGATTAGTGATTTTTCTCTACAGCATAAAATTCTGTTGAAGGAGTAGTGTTGTATTAATAAGCAGTGATGTGCTCTATTGTTGTTAGGCTATTTTATTGTAATATTGCTCAAGTTGGAATGCTGTGTGCCTCTTCCACATTCCCAAATCTCCAGTCATTACAGTTAAATAAAACAGAATAATGTTCTAACAAAGTTGCTAGACTTGCAGCCAATCTTCCTTATGGAACACATCAGTGTGAAGCCACAAAGGCACAAAACTGGATGGAACTATCAAACCGTATCACTTACTCTCACCTATAAATTGCACACAATGTCATCTATCTTCCAAATAAATCTCCATCCTTACTAAACGTAGTGCAAAATTATTGTGCCAGTCAAAGCTCTCCAATCTAAAGACTCATATCTTCAATATCCCACAACACTGTCGGAAACTGCGTGTAATCATACAAACTCATAAAGCTATGGAACACACTTTACCTAACTCTATGGCTTACTGAAAACTTACAACAATTTAAAATCTCTTCTGTAGCTACACCTGAAAGAATAATGGCTCTGCTACCATTCTCTAAAAACTGGTTAGCCTGACTACCATAATTAATTGCACAGCTATTCAAATACAATGCAAATATAGTCCATCTCTTCTGCAATATTATTAAAGTATAGTTTCTCCATGTGTTTTGGGTTTCTAATATGTGATGGGAACAGAGCTCATTCCTAAGCCAGGCTACGATTGGAGTTCATGAAATTAACATTGTTCCTTAGCCAAGAGTGTGCTTTTCAGCACCCACAATGTGCCAAAAACTGCCGCCTTCTGTAATTCATATGGTATTATATCTATTTGTATATTTAAATACGAGTATAAATTATTTTTTTATTAAACATGTTGTTCCTGCTACGATTTAAACTGTCTGGTTATTTTTATTTCACATAGTTCTCATTTCTGCTTGCACATCTTGGTATTTTATTTATTTATAGACATTTGATTTCTGGGAAAGTCAAACTGGGTAGACGCAGGGAGAAAAGCTCCAAATGATTACAAAACATTTAAGAACAATAATTTTACAGTCTTCAAAAATAAAACAAAAACTTCTGCATTTAAATAATTATAACAAATTAGGCTTAATATAAAAACTTTGACTAAGAATCACTACAAGGTATATGACAATCATTTAATATTTAAAGAAATTTTAGATAGTGTGTAGAGAAATTAAAGGTAAGTTAGTCTAATACAATAGGAATCACAATATGAAGTCAGGGGGAAACAGGCTCATGGTATATTTAGAGAGAAAGCTAGGGAAGTGAATTTCTTAGCAGTACGGAAGTAAGTTAAGAAGCGAGAGTAAGGCGGTATAAGGAATGAAAAGGTACTTGCTCACATTTAGGAATATACAGTGGGATAAAATAAACTCTGTGTGGGCTTCTCATTAAGCCCACACAGGGTTTACGTGTGTATGCTGAGCAGCAGCAGCAATTACATATCCATGCTGCGCACCATGTTTAAACATGAACAAGCACGATTTTGTGGCTTGCAACAGTGTTGCTGGCCAGAAGACTGTGTAAACCAACATGGATAGCAGCAGACATCTACATGAACTGTTTACCTACAGGCAAACTAGGTCTGCAGGATTGCGGATTATACCACAATGATTACCAGGGTTAATAATATCGCAATAAATATAGTCCAAACACATTATAGGACAGTGTATACAGTGCAAAGTATTGTGGGATTCTATTTCAGGCATTCTGAGCAAAAATTGTTTAAATGATCTATAAGGGTACGCGAAATGCCATTTAAAATAAACAGTCAGGGGAAGTGTGTGTGTGTACCGAATAGGGGCACACAGGTGAATTGTAGGAATGAACACAGGAAAAGTGGACAGGTGAAACATCATAATGTAATCACATAGCAACATGGTACAGTATGGACTGCACAGTGAATATTTATATTATGTAACAATCAGACAAGGGGACATAAAAATGGAGAAGATGTCTTTATGGTATAAGCAACCTGACATGAACAATGGAAAGGACATCTATCAGGGATGCTATATACAATCAGGCTTAGGTGCATACTGTGAAGTAGTGCAAACTGATTTGCCTGATATGACTGCAATGTCCGCAGAGGTCTCCACCAAGTGGGACACAATTACAGGCTCATGGACAAAAGTAAACAGAAGTACATGTAATCATGGACAACATCAGAATAATACCACCAGTAATCCCATGTCTTTGACATAACATATATGATACTGAGTGATCATAGATGGTTCTTCACAAACACACTTGTACAACTATTATGACATGTAAGCAATCTATGAGGATAATCAAGCACACTGTAGACAAAAGGAGCACACTGGATCAACACAAAAAACAATAGTTTATTGATTAACAGTGATCTGGTACCTCAGCAATGTGCCTTCAAGGATCGCAATCAAATAATATTCAGCCATTTTTATATTCACAGAAACAGCAGGCAATCAATGAATGTGATAATCAAATAAAACAATTAGGTGTTAAAAGCATAGTATTACCAACTTTACAAACACAAATACATCTCCAGAATTTGATACCACTAACTGGTGCCAATATATATAAAACCCATATACATAAATAAATATATATGTGTATATTTTATGTATATTTTTTAATATATATTTTTAACATCTCACTTTCTCACTAAATACAAAATATCTTTAAATAATGTAACCATTTATTTCTTGATTAAGACCTAAGGGAGTTAAAGTCTTATATTTAAGAATCAACTTTGTCTCCAATTCCAACAATTTAGCTATATAATCACCCCCCAGGTAAGAAGGGTTTAGCAAGTACACAATAAAAAAGCCCAGCATCATTTGCATCATGTACATCATTAAAATGCTTAGCTACAAGACTTAAAAGGTTGCAATTCCTCACATCTCTTACAGGTTCAAGAATATGAACCTTTACACAACTTTTGGTTTGATCCACATACCATTTCATTCTAGGACAATTACAACCTAAAATGTGCATGACCCCAGTTGGATTACAGTTAAAATAGTGCTTATAGTTAAATTTCTTCCTATTAATGACATGGCTTAATACATTTCTAATCCTCGGACACACACTACAGTGACCACATGGAAACATTTGACACATCAAAACTGTGTTGACTCTGAATTCAAAATTATAATTCAAAATCTCTTTCAAATTCTTACCCCTACAAAAAGAAAAAAGTAACAAACTTTGGAAAAAGATAACCAATGTTTTCATCCTCAGATATCAAATAACAAAACCTTTTCACAATATCAACTAAGATATGTGAAAAGTATCAAAACCTATTAACAAAATAAATCTTTTCACCACCAAGCGGAGAGTCCAACTTTTCTCCCAGGTTGCTATCCTTATATGCCTTTAATGTACAACCTCTAAATACACATTACTTAGCAACCTGAAGTTGTTCCTCCCCATACCCTCTATTCTTTAATCTTAACCTAACTTTATCTAACTCAGATAACTTTAGGTTAACTTCACTGGTATGGTCAAAAATTCTTTTGAATTCCCCATATGGTAAAGAATCCAACTGGTGTTCAGGATGCATGCTAGTAGCATGCAGAAATGTATTCACAGATGTTTCTTTTCTAAATGGTCTGAATCCAATGTCTGTCTCTTCTCCAAACAAAACAACATCCAAAAAGGTTATACTTTTGACATTTACCTCATGAAAATTTAAGACCATGATCATTATTATTAAGCACTTCAAAAATTCAATACATTCACTTGGTTCACCTTTACGTATCATAATAAGATCATCTATGTAACTCTTGTAAAGTATTACCCTATTCCTAAAAAATGGAGTGGAGTACATAAACCTTTTCTCAAATTGTCCCATATAGAGCACAGCATAGGTGGGAGCAAAGGCACCCCCATTGCTGTACCCATCAGATGCCTTGAAATGGAAAATAATTGTGGGTCAAACAGAACTCTAACAAACCTACCAAAAATGAGGTATGAGGGCCTTCACCCATAATTTCCAACATAGCCTCCAGGCTCCATTTATGTTTGATATTCACATATAACAACTTCACATCCATTGAAACCCAATAGCAATTGTCCTGCTCTGTGGTCTTTTTTAAAACATCCAACAATTCCTGTGTGTTGGAAATATGTGCAGTAACCTTACAAAGAAATTTCTTAAAATGAAAATCCAAAAATTTCCCCACATAGCTCAAGTATGACCCATCTCCTGAGATAATACGCCTACCATGTGGTTTAACTATTTTTTTGTGAATTTTTGGCAATGCATAAATAACGGGGTTCACTGGTTTCTTAACAAATAATTTATGAACATAATTTCTTACCAAAAATTCTAAACGTTCACCCCTTTCCAACATTTCCAATAACTCAGCATTACAATTATCCACAGGATTACTAGTTAAACATCTATAGTCACAAACATTACTAATTGAGTCATAAACCATTTCACAGTAACTGTCCTTGTTTAAAATGACCCAAATACCACCTTTATCAGCACATTTGAAAATATACTCATTCTTAACTTTTTTCATTTCTTGCAATGCCAGTCATTCTTCTCGTGTTAGATTATATGTTTTCTTAGAACATAAAAACTCATTGAGGTCACGTGGAATTTCCTTATATAACAGTTTCTCAAACATCATTATACAGGGCACATTTAACGGAGGAACAAACTTACTCTCCACTGACAATACTGGTAATTCAGGTTTGCCATATCCAATATTAAATTCCAAATCTGCAACATCAACATTATTCTCAAATAAATCTACTTCATATAAAGAAAGAATCATTAATTGAACATCCTCCTCATCATCAAAACTAGTTGCATGCTGAAAACATTCGCGTTCCCTTTTCTCAAAATAGACATGCAATGTCAATTTCCTACAAAACTTTTTAAATAAAAAAATATGTCAGCAAACAAGGGAATATAAGTGAGCACAAATTTGCTACCCTTAGATAGCACAGCCCTCATTTCACTATTAAGATTCAAAGTTGACAAACTGACCACACATAATTCATTTTGATAGTACTCACAGTCATTAGAGTCCACAGTCAACAAATTAGTCCTGTTAAAGTAATTTGAAAAGATTTCCTCCCTTTCTTCCCTTTCTACCATTCTTCTCCTGAAATGGATGACCTTGACTGGTCTCAGCAACTTGTTGGACGCTGCCTGCTTCCACAGCCTATAGCTCTTCGAATGAGACATTTTTTTTTATTATTAGCAGATTGCTCCCTTGAGGATGCCGATGATGAATTCTGGGGCTTCTAACTATTTCTTCTAACTTTCAACCTCACACGTGATGGATTACATTGCCAGGGGAACAGAACGCCTTCCTCATAGTCTCGCATATCACGCAGTAACTTTTTTCTCTTCTGCTGAATAATCTCTGCTTCAGTTTTATGGATTCTTTCATTAATCCACCCCATCTGAACCTGGTAACTGGATTCCATTGCCACCTGTTACTGCAACTGAATAATTTCTTTCCTTAGATTTTCATGGGCTCTCATATTACATTTAATCAGGACATGGAGCCAACCAATAGTACATTGGAGTGACTCCTGCTTCCACTCCTCACATAAATCAGATTCCTCTTCACTAAATTCAGTCACTGGTAACTGATCCACCCATAAGCTTCTAGGTGTTATATTGAAGCTTACATATTTCTCCAACAAATGGGTGCCAGAAAATAAAGCCACTTCCTTCGCCATAAGTCTCTCAAGTTGCAAAAATCTCCCCTCAGGGTCCTGATTATTAGACACACACCAAGGATCACCATGTGTGAACCGCTTTTCATGTTCACTAAGAATATCCATAAAATTAAAATTGCCAGGCAATTCAGACAGCCCGGATGTACCCGCTGTTTGTGACATGGTGTTAGAGCCAAAATAATGTTAACAATATGTTTAGAACACCAGTATCAATGACCACCTCACCATAGACAAAAGGAACTCACTGGATCAGCACCAAAACCACTAATTTGCTGATTAACAGTGATCTGGTACCTCAGCAATTCACCTTCAAGGATCACAATCAAATAATATTCAGCCATTTTTATATTCACAGAAACAGCAGGTAATCAATGAATGTGGCAATCAAATAAAATAATTAGGTGTTAAAGACATAGTATTACTAACTTTACAAACATAAATGCATCACCAAAATTTGATACCACTAACTGGTGCCAATATATATAACCAATATACATAAATAAATATATATGTATATATTTTATATATATGTTTTTATTTTTGCATAGTGAATATTTATATTATGTAACTGTCAGACAAGGGGACATAAAATGGAGAAGATGCCTTTATGGTATAAGCAACCTGACATGAAGAATGGAGAGGATATATATCAGGGATGCTATATACAATCAGGCTTATGTGCATACTGTGAAGCAGTGCAAACTGATTTGCTTGATATGACTGCAATGTCCGCTGATGTCTCCACTAAGTGGGACACAGTTAAAGGCTCATGGACAAAAGTAAACAGAAGTACATGTAATCATGGACAACACCAGTAATCTCATGTCTTTGACATAACATATGTGATACTGACTGATCGTAGATGGTTCTTCACAAACACACTTGTACAACTATTATGACATGTAAGCAATCTATGAGGGTAATCAAGCACACTGTCCTGACACTGCAACATCTGCTGGAGGTCTTAGGAGAACCACTGTTATACCTGTATGTGACATTATGATAAATCCAGGCTAGTTGACTGATCTGCTTGGTATAAATATGGCACAGTTCACACTGTCATGAATCAGTCCACACTGTCATGAATGTAACCCATGCCATCAATGCTGTCAAACAGCTATGTATGTACTGTGTGCATCAGCGGAACAGGTATCACACATGTAGCCGGTATACCACTTTGATTGGGGTTCTGCACAATCAGACAGTAATGTTGATGCAAGAAAAAGAACAGCTAGGTGTAGCCAATAAGATGTGTGAGAGCTCACTGCGGCAAAGGTGGTACACTTCAATTACTCATCACTGGGAGATGTGTAGGGATGTACAATGAGAAGTGTGCATTGTACTATTATTGGTGTGATGAAGACTGTGAACTATGGAGGTATTATGACTTTTAATGTGGATATCCTGCACATACTTAGGAGTTGTATTGCATACAAGAGATTACTCACCACTGTGAGCATATGGTAGTGGACATTCCACATACCATCTATCCCAGGACATGGGACATATACCACTTGGTATGCTGATAAAGGTGTGGTGCCTACATTATCACTGGGTTATGAGTTTGTTTTCATAATGTAACCAGTCCACCCCATATTTCTGTTTCATCTCATCTATTGTCGAGGCTGTGGCAGCAATATTAGGTGTGTGTTGATACTATCTGTGCTATACTACTATCATAGTTGGAGTTAATAACTACCCACAATCTGTAGTCCTGCAGACAGCTGTTTAGACACAGGATGTGTATGTCAATCTTGACTTCTATGACTTAAATAATGGACAGGAAAGGGCCTAGCAGACAGTCCTGATGTACAGACCTGATCCCTGGACTTGAGATATAGGTCACTTCACACATTTCGACATATATAGATGAAATGTATGTGATTCAGCGGTCTATCCACTTGGTAATATAGGTATTTATGTCCAAAAATGACATCCTTAATATGGATTTGTGTCAAATGCCTTGGCCTGGTCAAGTGCCATATGATGATAGTGTTGTCATCATGCATGCTCTCAATGACCTCTTTGAAGACATCTAACAGATGAAACAGACATGTATGTAGCATTATCAACTCACACATGTCTTTTGCACACAGCCGGGATATTACTAGTGTTCATTTAGAATAGGTCCATGATGACATGTTGGTCTATTTCACAGATGAGGAGAGTCAGGATGTGTCTATACATGCATGCATGCATCAGGTGTTGTCCCCCATTCAAATGGATGCATGTTGATGTACACCTTTCTACAGGAACATATTCTATCTGGAGGGTGTTTTGAAGTGTGGATCCAACTGTGTCAGGTAGGTGTATGTTCTGAGTCACACTACAGGTGATCTGTGATATTGCCACAACCCATTGATTCTGTGTGATAGGCCTTGATGCAGGTAAGACAATGCATACTGACTATCTTAATCTGGCCTAGAGTTTTGACACAATCCCCCACTCAGGTGTCATTGAGAAACTGTCCCAGCTGGGGATTTACCCTTATGTCACTAGATGGTTAACCAACTGACTCACCATCAGAACACATACCATAGAAGTTGGTGAATCAACCTCTAAAGGTAGAGCTGTCACCAGTGGCGTCACACAAGGATGTGTGCTGGGCCCTTTACTGTTTGCAATCTATTTATTGACAGTCCAGGCTAAAGCATGCAGCCTTTGGCTTACCAAGTTTGCTAATTATTGTATATTGGGTGCAATCATTTGGTCCACCAATGATGTTAACATATTACAGGAGGGGCTAACACAGGCAAATGATTGGTGCCAAAGCCACATGATCTACAAATAAATACAAAAATATGTCATTATGTTTACCTTCTGCAAAGTGGAACTCCTCACTAATTACAACATTGCCAGCACCATCCCTATGCTCACACCCAGTGGTGCAAGACCTGGAACACACACAGATAGCAATCTGGACTTTGACTACCAAGTTTCCACAGTGGTATGGAAAAGCTACATCATGCACCTCATAAGTCAGGCCATTGTATACAGATCGGGGGATGTTATAACAGCACTGTACTCAACCCTCATCAGGACACTAATAGAGTACAATGCTCCCTTTTTCATGTACCTCACCAGACAGATGCAGCAGCTGAAGAGACCACAGGGGTTTCTCAACAAGAAAATACAAGGCCTACAAACCATGTCATGATGTATGTGGATAGACTGAAAGCCACTGTCACTGTAATCTGTATCATATAGGATTAAGTGACTTGTGCCTGGCCTACAGGCTAGTCTCTGACCCTGTCCTGATGGAAATACAGTACATCTGGAAATCAACTATAGTTGATGACATCAGCAGAGTCTGGTGAGGGGAAGCTGGTAATAGCAGTGTCCCACATGCTGGTATAAAATGCTCTCACTGATGTCAAGTGCATTGAGAACAGAACCCCTACCTATCTAAGAACACTGACTAGAGAACTCTGTATTTAACACAAGCACCACAGTACATGTCTGAATTGGAGAGTGTCACACAGCACTTTAAAAGTGATGACATCAGCAGTGTCTGGTAAGGAGAAGATGGTAATAGCAGTGTCCCACATGCTGTTGTAAAATGCTCTTTCTAATGTCAAGCAAGTGCACAAACCAAACACAAACACCCCAGTTGACTACAGTGAAAACATAACCCTTACCTATCTAAGTACATGGACAAGAGAGCTCAGTATTTTATGCAAGCACCACAGCACAAGCATGACTTTTACAAGGCTGCATGGCAACTTATACTAGATGACATCAGCACTGGATGTTGGAGAGAGGATGTTGGTAGGCTTGCATAAAATAGCTAGCTAGCAATGTCCAACTGTCAAGATATTAAAGTTTTGCTTGTTACCAGATTGATGAGTGTGCAATTTGTAGTATTAGGTGATTGTGTTTCCAATGTGCAGGTACGCATTAAGAGACAGCTTTAGAAATCATATGCAAACAGGTGTCTGCATCACTATAAGTACTGGAAAACCTGAATGCGTATTGCCATTATAAAGATGTGCATGGTATTGAAGATAACATTTGTTACTTATTTCTGTAGTGTGGTTGATATATTTGCGAACAAGTACTGAGAGACCAAGGTTGGAGTGCATAGGGGGAGGTAATAGATGTCTGCATTGTAAATATGTGTTATTTTCTTAAATAGTGCCTTCATTTTGTTTGTGTTTCCACATATAGTTTCATGGCAAGAACACTAAATCGGCAATAAAAAAAAAATAATAATACATGCTATTGTCCACTTTACATACTGCTCCACTAAGCAGTGGGTTTGTGCAATGGTTGGCAAAGTGTTTGCACATGTGAGATACACATTTCTACTGGTTTCCCTGTTTGTAAGTAGTTAAGCTGTGCACAAATGTGAGCCTAATTGCTAACATTATGAGAGTTCTCAGTATTAAGTATATGAAACACACCTGCTGCTTAGTAGACTCTGTGGCTGCAGGTGTAAATTAATTTACATTTTTTTGGAGCCCAGATGACATAGGGTTCAAATCCAGGTGTATGTAATACTTTTAAATAAGTAGTGAAAATGCTATGAAATAATTCTTGATACTACATTCACCATTTGTTATTGTGTTTGTTAAAGTAGCGCACCATGTTGAAGCAGCATTATGCGGAGGTAATTCCACAATTGTAGAGCTGTACATCATTGCTTGGCATTGGTGCACACTGCCAAACTCCACTCAAACAAAGAGGCCAAAAAGCGAAGTTTTTTTTGTTAATTATGTATTTTGTGTGTGATATTACTTTTTTGACCAGGTTATGGGCGTCTAAATGGGGTTAGATAGGAAACTGGTGAAATGGGGGGAAGCAGGGAAAAAATAAAAGGAATGCAATATATGAATGTGCAGGAGGGTGGTAGGAAAGAACCATAGCTATCCATTTCTTCAACAGTGTAGAATTAAAATATGTACAGAATATTAGCTGAATTTGGACTATCACCTCCACAAAGAGAGGTGACAACACAATCATGTTGTATAGCCAATTGGACTGAATAAAGTGGGTCAAGATTACATGTGTGAAGTAGAGATCTATGTATGGGACAATATTTTTTGGTGGGACAAGTGCCTGTTTTTTACTTCAGTAAGAGAGTAATGCTGAGCAAGGAAAGGTGGGATTTCTGGGTTAGGTAAATTGGGAAGATGAGGAAGTAGATGGAAACAAACAGGACAAACAAGAGAAGATGGTAATAGCAGTGTCCCACATGCTGTTGTAAAATGCTCTTTCTAATGTCAAGCAAGTGCACAAACTAAACACAAACACCCCAGTTGACTACAGTGAAAACATAACCCTTACCTATCTAAGTACATGGACAAGAGAGCTCAGTATTTTATGCAAGCACCACAGCACAAGCATGACTTTTACAGGGCACAGGGACTGTGAGGCACAGAAAAGGTTGGGGGCACCATGATTGGGGTAAGAGAGGGGACAGCACAAGCCCATAACTATAAAAATGGGGACAGTGAGAATCTAGTCCTCGTCTGCAGGATTGTCATCACTGTTCCCTTACTCAGATGACTGCTGAAGTGCTTGATGTCTCCTCCTCCAACAGACCATGAGGGAGAGCAGCCTCTCCATCCAGGCAGGTGTACACCAATGGTGCTGTGTACAACTCTATGCACCAACTCTGGCATCTCCTGTTGTGTGATGAAATCCCCACCTTCAACAGTACTCTTGTAGGGTACCACAACACCAGTTGCCAAGGTAGTGCTACCTGAGGGCACAGGTAATGCAGAGACAGCAGAGAGAGTACTGCCAGTTTGGGTCCTAGATGTGCAGGTGGAGTGGCAGTAGGTTGAGCCACTGGGGTTGGCCTACCTCCCTATGCTGTGAAGCATTTAGTGGTTTGTTAGAGATGGATGACATGGAGACATTTTGATGACACAAAATAGACAATAAAAAAGAGATAAGGTTTGGGGTGAGAAAAAAGGGATAAAATGAGTACCATCATATGCAACATAAAATGCATTAGCACAATAATATCATTATTTTATCTGAAGTATTACATTTAAGTATACTTCCTAACAACTACAAACTATAATTACAGATTGCTCAAAGTAATCCTTGCAAGGTGCAGATATTATTGCACATATGCTTGGTCCAATTATACAGATTAAAGTTAACAGCACGGCATTAATGCCACTTGTGTAGAATTTAATTTATGTAATATTATTAAAGAGTTGCACTATTTTATACTTGCTAATCATGGTATTTGAACCCACAACATTTGATGACAGTCTTAACATGACTCCTAAAGCTGGCTTATGCTACAGACTGATGCATGCATACTTTTATTTTATTTTATTTTATTTTACATTTGTTGACCAGGATAGTCCAACTGGACACGTCCATTTTCAGTGGAGGCCCGGGGAGAAAAGCTCCAATAGAAAAGTAGGTTACAACAATATGCGACAGATTACATAGGATTGTAGTTATACAATTAGTACACAGATAAAAAAAGCTACACTAATATGTACAATAACATTTGTAAAAAAGAAAAAAAACCTTCGTATTGCTAGATTCAGGTAGAGAGAGGACGGCTTAATGCCTAGTTGGAAGTAATTACTGAAGAAATGGAGGGGAAAGGATGGATTAGTCTGGATTAGAACATTGGCAAAGCCAATGGGATTTGAAGTGGTGGAAGAGGCCTTTTTTAAATGTATTTAGGGAGGTGGAATTGGTGAGTGTAGGTGGAAGAGAATTCCATATTTTACCCACAGTGTTGGAAAACATAGAGTCGCCTCCTGAGTTACAGGATTTGAGTGTCTGTGCTAGTAACCTATGTGATGATCTTAGACTATTTAGATTTGTGTAAGGGGTAATTAATCCACTCAGGTCAGGAATGTTGTCAGGTTGAGTGAGTATTTTATAAGCAACTATAAGTTGCTTCTGAAGGAGTAGGTTTGGTAGTTCAATCCAACCTAGGTTCTGAAGGTTAGTGCAGTGATGGGTTTTGTAGGGCAAGCCTGTAGCAAATCTAGCAATGTGATTATAACAACAAGAGAGTTTAGATAGATCTGATTTGTTGGGGTTAGTAAGTATGGGGGAGGCATATAAGAGGGTAAATAGAAGGTGGGTGCGAGCAATAGCCACTTTTGCCATGGGAGTCAGAAAGGATTTTATTCTATACAGGGACCCCAGTTTCTTATTAACAGTTTTGATAGTTTGATTGATGTGTACAACAAATCTGAGTTTGTTATCGATGGTAACTCCTAGTAGCTTGGTATGGGAGTCAGGAGAGATGATGGTTCCATTATTGGATTGTACAGAAAAGGGAAATGTAGATGTTTTATGGGTAGGATGGAAGAGGAGCATTTTAATTTTTTTTGGGTTAAGGATCAGTTGGCATCCCGATAACCAGTTCTCAACTGCAGTGAAACGGTCTTGAGTTTTGGATAGTAGATTAATTGGCAATTTGTCTGAGCAAATTAATGTTGAGTCATCAGCGTATTGTATACATCTGGACTCTGGAATGACTTTATAAAGATCATTAATAAAGATGGAAAAGAGAAGAGGTCCTAGTATGGAACCTTGGGGGACCCCTATGGAATTGGGTAGGAGGTTGGAGAGCTTATTATGCCAGAGCACAGCTTGTTGCCTATCAGAAAGATATGCATGAAACCAGTCTAGTGTTTTGTTATCTAGGTAGAGAGTATCAAGGGTTTCATGCAGGAGTTTGTGGTTGACCATGTCAAAAGCTTTTGATAGGTCCAAGAAGAGAGCTGACAATATTTTTTTGTCATTCCAGTTAAGATTGATGGTGTTTGTTAATGAGAGGAGGGCAGTAGTGGTACTGTGTTTGGGCCTGAAGCCGTGTTGTGAGTTAGTTAGAAGCTTGTTCTGAGTTAGGTAGTGGATGAGTTGTTTGTGTATACATTTTTCCATGATTTTTGCCAGTGGTGACAAAATGGCTATTGGCCTGTAATTTGACAGGTCAGTGGATGGGCCACCTTTATGGAGAGGGATTACATGGGAGATTTTCCATATGGAGGGGATTGTGGATTCGGTTATGGTGCGATTAAGATTGAGATGGGGTAGGCTATGATATCTGCAGCTTTTTGTAGAAAGTCAGCTGGAAGTAGGTCTGCGGCGAGGGTGGTTGGCTTTAATTTCTTTAGTAAGGATCGAATGTATGCAGTAGGGACAGGTTGTAGGTTGAATAACGGCGTGGTCTTCAGGATGGGACCTGTGGTAGGGGAGCAGGGGGCTGATTGTTGGTTGGCTAAGGATTTGATAACATCAATGAAGAAGTTGTTAAAGGTTGTGGCCACTTCATCTGGGTTTTTCGTAATTAGATCTGCTGGTGTGGGAGTGGAGGACTTGCCTGGATGGAGAAGTTTATTTATGCCTGCCCAAAACTTTTGGGGACTGTTTTGGTGTTTATATTGTAGTTGGTGATAGTAGTTTTTTTTTTGTCAATTGAGATAGATTTTTTTGTTTAATTTCTAAGTTGTTGGAAGTTGATACGGTCTAGGGGTGACTTGGTAGCACGCCATTTATTCCATGCTTTATTTCTGGATTTAATTTTGGATGTGGAGTCTTTTGATAGCTATGGTGCTATTTGAGCTTTTGTTTTGATTGAGCGTTTGGGGGCATGTGAGTCAAGTATGTTTAGAAATGTGGAGTTAAAATTTGTTGCTGCCTCTTCTAGTGGGAGGCATTTAAGGATTGACCAGTTACAAGACTGCAGCTCATTTCGGGAATCTAGTGAGATCAAAATGTTTAGTGCTCCTAACAGTCCTGAGCACAGGGGGTTTGCAGCTACCTGTTTTGCTTTTTACTATATAAGTAATGAGGTGGTCACTAAGTTCATTTGTAATGGTCCCAGATTTATACATTTCGGGTTTATAGTTTGTGAGTATCCAGTCTAGGATACTTTCTTTTTGTTTGTTGTTGCCAATTCTGGTGGAGGTGGTTATAATTTGTGAAAAACCATGGAGATTAATATTGGTTGGGTCTGACTCTGACAAGCATAGATTCCAGTCAATGTTGAAATCTCCCAGGATTATGGCTTCTTGTGGGAAGTTATTAGTCAGCCAGCTTAGAGTGTTCTCAAGAGTGTCAGAGTTTTTCCCAGGGGGGATATAGATCACAATTAGGTTAATACTTTTTTCTTTGTTTAGTTGTAGTTATGGGGCAGTTAATTCTACATTGGGTATTTGGGGAGGTTGAGTGGGGTTTAAAGTAACATTGAGTGTGCTTTTAAAGAGCACAGCAGTGCCACCACCTTTTTTTTGAGGCGGTCAGCCCTATATATATTATAGCCAGGTGGCAGGATTTCATTATCTTTGGTCTCTGGTTTGAGCCAGGTTTCTGTGAGGCACATAATGTCAGGGAGGTAGGTTGCTAAAAGAGCATGTAGGTTATGAATTTTATTGTTTAGGCTTCTAATATTTAGGTGGCAGATAAGAAGGGAGTCAGGAGATCTAGGAAACAAGGATGTGTTATTGGAATATTCGTTTGATGGAGGGCCTGGATTTGGGTGTATGTCCCCATCTTTATTAATATTTTTTCTAAGATACTCTATTAGTTTCATGAGTTTATGTAATAATTTTTCAGTGTTTTTGGATTTGGGGTAGATTATGTTAGGTCTATAGGAGTGGTGGTAATTAGTGAATGGTGTTCTGTTGATTAGGTATAGAGTAGTGTGATTTGTATTGATCGGAATTGTGGGAGTATTAGTTTGGTACTTTGGATAATGAAAACCTGAGTATGTCTGATTCTCATATATAGTTAGCAGGTACAACGTGATAAAGAATGGTAGGGTGAGAGCTACAGTTTTTAGGGCTGGCTTTGTGATGCAGGGTGTGAAGGACTTCATATTGTGAAGTAAGTGGCTGTAAGATAGGCTAGTGTGTGTGGATTAGAATCGGTTGAGGGAGAGGGGGGATGGGGAAAAAGGCGGTGTAGTTTATGAACTTGGAGATAGTGGAGGGGGCGTCGAATGAGGGGGAAGGCAGAGTGTTTTGTATGGCTAGAGATAATGGAGGGGTGTGGTTAGATAAGTTTAAAGTTAGGAGTACTGGGGGCAGGTGGGATAAGGGGGCTGGGAGGGGAGCGGAGCGAGCCCGAGTGCAGCAAGGGCGAGTGGAGCGGGGCTAATTCCACTCCACACAGAGCAACTGCTTTTACAGTTAGGATATGAATGCTTACTTTGCTACTACTGTACAAAAAGAAAACTTTTTTTTTAATTTTAAAGCTACAATAATACTTCTCTTGTGTTACATGCATACCACTTGCTTCCCTCAGTCTCTATAGATGCTCAGCATGGGCTTGCCTATTTGCATCTATTTCAGAATTTGCTGTGAAAAGAAAGGAAAAGAACAGATGAGCAATATGCATGCCAGTCTTGCCTATATTTAGCTTTCCATGTATTATAAATTCTCTTTATTAGCATACTTACACAACTGTGGGATTTTGCTAGTTCAGAACTCATCCATCCACTGGTTGTGTTTATCTCTCTTGAGCCTTTTTAGGGCATTAAAGTAGTGCCTACACTGTTCTCCAGTGCATGGGATGCCAGTCGCACTCGATACACCCTTGGCCAGACTATTCCAAGCCTCAGACTTGTAGTGGGAATCGGTATAGTCACCCTGCAAAGTATCACTTTACCAGGAGTCCAATAAAGATTATGGATTCCTAGACACCCTACCTGTCCACCCTAAATTGGGCACTTTCTCATCTAACATCAGACACGTCTAACTTTAAAGCAGTGGAACAGTAAATAATGATTTCCCACCAATTCCTTTTATCACATTTACTGGTAGGTCACAAACCCATGCAATGATGGCAACCACATTTATGCGATGTTTAGATGAGAGCAACAGTGCCAAACAGACAGCAAAGCTGTTTTGGAAATTGGGAAGTTAATCTGACACTTGACATTAGTTTGAGGGGTGTCTGCTGCTGTAACTGTTAGGTGATATAATGTTGCAGACATGCACTGAGGACATAAATTTCATGACCTGACACACATTTGGTTTGGCTTCATACACTGATATTTTCTTCCACAGCAGTGATTTTCCATCTTTGCCACAGAAGAAGTGCTTCACAGACATAGTCATGAATTATTAATAAATGTAGATGACAGATTGAGGTGTTAACCATGAATGTGTGTGACCTAACAAAGTCCTTGTTTATGAGTAAGAACTATTAATGAGTAAGAACTATTAATTTCTGCATGTGTCTTATTTAAGTGTGAAGGCCATCCAAGTCCAGATAGCAGAATTATACTTACAGAAACACAGTAGACAGTATACTCTCAGTCATACATCTGAATTTTCAAAACATAGTAAGGGTGTCTTATCGCACATGCATATAATTTATATCAGCTCCACTGCTATGCACAATTATTGTTATTTATAATTATGTATACATTGGTATAAGTGAAATTTAACATAAAGTGAAATGGAACACCAGTAAAATTGTTAGACTTTCCTGAATTAGAACCCAGAACCACGTGTATCACAGCAGTCCTACTCTTGTACGTTTTCCTGTTCAGTACTGTAAATTGCACTGTCACAACACTAAAAATATGTTGCACATCCTGTATTAGAACTCAGAACCATCTGTATTACAGCCCTACCTGCTGCCACAGGAATAGTTAAATAGATATTTACCTATTCATTAGTAACATGTATGTGGTAACCGCCCCACAACATAGTATAGCGAGTTTGCCCAATCTAAAGCAAAAAATGCAACAATGTATCCTTTTTGACATTTAGAATGTCTACGTCCTGTCTGCAGGTGTTCTGTCTGAGTCCTGTGTGGGGCATTAGTCCAGGTGTGTGTGATGGTAAGCATCACCCAATCAAGATAAGCAAAGCTAAACTTGTTTTAGCCTTGTCATCAGTGTTTACATGGCATTTATTTTGTTTCTTTGTTTCTCCTGTTTGCTCTAAGCCATGCACATGCTGGTTATATATAAAAAAGGAAATTAGGAGTGTGACGACTGGGGAGAGATGAGCGAAGGCTGCCAGCCTAATCAAATAGAATTTAATATATAATTCTATCAACTGTATAAATAAATGTAAAATACAGGCTTGTGTTTTTAAATGTAAGAAAATACTGTGAAATGTGGAACTGCAAAATATGTGACAACATTGCTCTCTACTGGCCCAGTGAAGCATTTTGTATGCTTTCATGTTGGAATTTGGCCCAAGGGCGGCTGGATAAAGATTTCATGCCCATTGTTTTAAGGCTAAAGTGTATGACTAGAATTTAGATGTGGAAGGTGCTTTATTGCTTTAGTTTCTGTTAGTATATACATGTGAAATGTCTTCTATTGTTGTAAGTTTCTGTGCAGGTGTTAGACTGCTAAATAACGCAGTTTGTGGCCAGAGAACTCAGACCAGGTGTTAAGATGATGCAATATGAATACTGAGAAAACCAAAGTGTCGAAAATTATGTAATTTTGGGAGGCCTTAGAGACATGTTTGTTAGTAAAGTTTAAATTCTATTTCTCACAAGAGACCTGGGGCATTTTGATCTGGACATCTAACTTATCAGCACTCTGCGTATGCTCACATGTAAGTTTTTAACACTGTGATATTTTGTAGGAATAGTTAAAGCTAGTAAAGATTAATTAAGTATTTTTCTTTGAAACCAGACCTGTCCTACTGTATTATTTTAAGTTTTTGTGTGATATGTGAACTCTTAGATATCTCTGTGGTGTAGTAGTTTTGTCTTGTGTTTTAATTATTTATTATTAAATATTTTTAAAACCTTCTACCTGTGGCTGCTTTGTGTAGAGATTAAGTATGCTTTAGAGTACATTATATATTTATAGTTTATGGCCCTAGGTGTGAGTGAGTGTGTGTGTGTGTGTGTGTGTGTGTGTGTGTGTGTGTGTGTGTGTGTGTGTGTGTGTGTGTATGCCTTCCATGGAAGGTTGGGTGCCAGGCTGGCAATTCAACACTGTAAAACTCTACTGTCAATCATGAGGGGACAGATGATCCGCTATGGCGACCCCTA
Source organism: Protopterus annectens (assembly GCF_019279795.1). Classification (NCBI taxonomy): domain Eukaryota; kingdom Metazoa; phylum Chordata; order Ceratodontiformes; family Protopteridae; genus Protopterus; species Protopterus annectens. The sequence continues at coordinate 732,964,877 of NC_056746.1, read as the reverse complement.
ACAGGGAAAAGCCGAAAGAAGAAAAGTAGAAGAAGACTGTCTAAGGCCTTCCATTAAGCCTTAGACTGTATACTAACATTACCACTGGATATTAATATTGCACAGTAATAATTGGACACCCTTTTAAGGGCCTTTTAGTAGCTGATATTATTAACTGGGTGGTGGCAGTAATTACTACCGTATAGTCAGGGTAAAGGAGCACATCTGGAGAATCTGTGTCAGCCTTTCCCAGGAGTGTCTGTGAAGCTGTATAAATACTTATCTCAAAGTGTGTGTGTGTTGTGCCAGCTACTTGGGCAGGGACATGAAGTGCTGGTTGGACAGAGAGGGTACTGGAGGTTCAAGCTTGCCCAGTTAGGCTGAGACCTGGACCCTATAGCTGTGCCAGTGAGAAGTCTTATTGGGGACCTGGTGAGCAAGGGAGCAGCCAGCCCCAGACTAACTGTGATCTCTGTGTGCACTTAAGGGAAATTGTACTTTACTGTGTGCATTAGTCATCCTTTCCTCTTCTAGGAGATGGCCTCCTTGGTGTTAGTGGTGAGGATTGAGGCTCCTTGATTGCTGGGCCAGGGCACGGTTGTCACAAGGAGGAAGGAAGAAAATAAATCTATTAAATAAATAACACTACAAAATTTATGTTGGTACAATGAAATATTTTCACACAGGTCTGGATTTGAACTCTCACTCCAATGAAACTTCAAAACACAGCATGTCGTATTATGTATAGAAGCAACTGCAACATTGTCTACAATATTATCACAACATATGACAGCTGTACATGTATTAATTTCAAATGTAGTGCAATGAGTGATCACACAAACATTCATGACTCTTGCTTGAAGAAATGCAGCTTCTGTCTTATCTCTTGGTGTTTGTTGCTCATTCTTCTCTTATCTGACCAATAATCTGAGACATGCAGTCTGTAAGGCGTTTTGTATCATTGTGCTTAAAATGTGTGAGGATATTAAATGGCAATAATGTACAGTTGTCAACAAATGCAGGGGAGGTTGGATGCTACTGAAGAGAAACTGTGAAATGTGTGCTGCTTACTTACATTTAAAACCTTGATACAATTAAGCCTACACTTTGCAAGTCTAACCAGACTGACACAGCCACTAGAGGTAAGGGAGTCTGAATTGCTGTTGTGTTTTGTTCTCCCTACCAGTAAACTTTCACAGTTGCAGTGCATTAGTCACAGACAGTAAAGAGCTGCCTGCATTATATTTACATCTGCTACACAGAGTCCAGAATTTGGGATTCAGCAAGTCAAATGAGTTCACGCCTCATTTGCATCTTCACTGTGGTCACAGCCCTGAAACTGCACTATCAAAAGGGAACCATGTAGCTAAGGAACCTAAAGGTGAGGAGACTAGTTTATGTGGATAACACAGAAGATTGCTATTACTTTGGATGTATCTGCACATAAGACTACTGATCTTGATAAGTTATGATTGCATTTTCCGGTTATATACAGGATGTCCTCACATGTCACTAAGGAAAAAAAAAAATATATATATACATATATATATATATATATATATATATATATATATATATATATATATATAATGGATAGATATAGATAGATATATACATTAACAAATGCTACTTTTATCTGAATGCAGATTTGGTAGCGGATAGTGGATGATGTAAATGCTGTAATTGGCCAGAGAGGAACATATGATAAGATGCGTCATAGGGCCACTGACATGATTTCATCGGCCAGAAGAAGAGCTACCATTGACACCAAATAAAGAGTTCCTGTCCACTGTCAGGGATCTAGAGAACTCAGTGGAATGTGCACAACAGCACTTCATTGATGCTGGTGCTGCTATTTCAGGGAGGATAAGTATGTCCCAGGAGCAGTTTCCAGGTAGGCTTACCTATTTCAGTTGTTAAATATTTCTTGTATGGTAAAATGTTGACAGCAATACTTAAGTTCCATTTAACTTAATTTTTTTGGGAGGGGGACTAGTTATAGATTGATACAGTTCACAGCACATTTGGTTGATTACACATGGGCTTGTGGTGGATGTGTCATCCAAGTTTTTCTTAAAAGTATCATTACTGGACCTATAAAAGGCAAAACTTTACCATACAAAAAAATAAGAAGACTAACAGGAAAAGTTGAAAAAGAGATTAGTAATAAAGAAGTCAAATGAATAGAAATTGATGTTATGGAACATCTGCAGAGAGAAGGATTCAGTGTAGTAAATCAAATAGAGAAAGCACCACAACAGGATAGAGCAATGAACATTCAAATTAAAGGGAAACCAGTGGAACAGGAAGCAATTGGTCAGGTGCCATATCAAGATGTTTTGGAGCTTTCGATAGGAAACGAGTATAAATGTTCATTTGAAGCTAGGCAGCAAGGAAAGGAACAGGAAATTGTGGAAACCCCGATACAGTCAATATTGAGGAGTAATAGGCCAGTGAGTTTCCATATGACAGAACAACAGATGACACAGGAGGAAATTGAAGAGACTCTGCCATGCTATAGAACGTTTTATAGAATGCCCGCAGGAAACGGAAAACAAGGGATGTGCCCTCAGTATGGAAGAAAATGAGTTAAGAAAAGAGTTGCTTGATTTAATAGACAAAGACAGATATATCAAGATCAATGAGAGAAACAGACTGCAGAAGGTTAATAAGACCCCAAAAGTCAGAAGCTTGATAATACCAATTCACATAGTATTTAGGACTGTCCATACAGATCCATGTGATATAACAGAAGTAAACAGAATACATTAATGTGCTGCTAAATTAATAACTGATAAAGTTCTACCACAGGAACACAGGGTAGTGAGGGAAAAGAGGGGGTGAAAGTGAATACCATCATGGAAATATCAAATAGAGGAAACTATAAAGCAGCTAAGACAAGAAGTGTCATTGTTAGAAGATTATAGAAGAGGGAACAGATCAACAAAAATACTAAGAAAGATAGATGTGATAAAAGCAATGCACAGTATTAGAGCAGACCAGGATCTATTATGCACTATTGGAGATAACAAACTAAACATTTCAAAACAGGCGGAAAGACTTAGAAGATACAAAGATAAATATAAGGGAAAAAAACAAAATAAGCAATTTATTGATGACCCAAAAAAAGTTTTATAGAGAATTGGGAAATAAGGTAAAAGGAATTGAAAGACCACCAAAAAAAGAGGAAGTAGATACGTTTTGGAGAAGTATCTATGAAGATCCTGTGGAACATAACAAAGATGCTAGATGGATAGAAGACGTAAAAGAAAGAATAAGAAGTTTAAAGGTACAGGATATGAAATGGGATGAAATAACAGACAGAGAGATTGAAATAAAGTTAAGAAAAGCCTCTAACTGGAAAAACCAGGCCCAGATGCAGTACCTAACTTTTGGCTTAAAGTATTAACTTCTTTGCACGAGGATCTAGCCATGAGTAAGAACTATTTATATGCACACCCTGAACAGACACTGCACTGGTTAACAACAGGAAAAACAATGCTCTTACTTAAGAGTTAACCTGCAAGCTACCCTAAAAATTATAGAGCAATAACGTGTCTTCCGATGACATATAAACTATACATGGGAATTGACGCTGACAGAGTTTATAGTCATTTAGAAGAAAATTTAATTATGGCAGTAGAACAAAAGGGCAATTAAAAAAAGTAATATGGAACAAAGGATCAGTTGTTGTTAAATAAAGTTATAGTGGAGAACTGTAAGAAGGGGAAGAATCTATGTATGGCACAAACTGACTACAAAAAAGCATTTGATAGTATCTCACATTCATGGATAAAAGAGTGCTTAAAATGTATAAGATACACCCTACACTGATTGACTACATTACAGTAACCATGAAGCAGTGGCAGACCACTTTGCAATTAAGCCATGATAAAGGACAGATTATTATCCCAAAGATAAAAATCCAAAGGGGGATATTCCAGGGTGACTCTCTGTCACTGTTGCTATTCTGCCTTGCCATTAATCCATTAAGCTGTTAACTTTACAGCTTAGGCGATGGCTGCAATTTGGATTCTAGAAAACAACAAAGTCTAATGATGTCTCATCTCCTCTTTGTCAATGATTTAAAACTATATAGCTCATCAGATGAGGAACTGAAAGCACAGCTGCAGATTGTCAAAACCTTTTCAGATGATACTGGAATGTCATTTGGTCTTGATAAATGTGCAAAAGCAACCTTTAAAAAAAGGAAAACTGCAGCACCAGGAAAACATCAGTTTGAGACAAGAATGTGATATAAAAGAACTTGAGCAAGTGGGAATGTATAAATACTTGGGAATTGATGAAGGATCAGCAATAAAACATGAACAAATGTGAATAAAGCTCAGTAAGGAGTACTTTAGAAGACTTAAATTAATCCAGAAAATAGCATTGACATCTAGGAACAAGATCAAAGCCATAAATCAATTTGCTCTTCCTGTCTTAACTTATAGTTTTGGAGTGACTGACTGGCCCCAAAAAGTGTTAGAGAGATTGGATATTAAAACAGGAAGGATGCTACATGCTCACCAAATGATTTATAAAAATCAGTTTGTACCAAGATTATATATTCCCTATTCTGAAGGAGGGATGGGCCTCCTTGAATTTGATTATATGTATAGATCTGAAATCGTGGGGCTCCACACATATCTGATGACATCACAGGATCCAAACATAGTGAAAGTTTTGAAACATGAGGAGAATAAATCTAAGATGACATCTCTGCTTAATTTAGCAAAAGCATATAGACGTCAAGCAGGAATGGAAATCAAACCAGAAGTAGATAAAAACCAGGCAGCAACTGAATGTGCTAAAAAACAAAAGAAAGAATATAAGGTGAAGGACCAGATGAGAAGGCAAGAAACGTGGAAAAAACATACATATAGTTGCAAGTATAGAAAACTTCTGGAAGAGCCTCATGCTGATCAAGAACGAATGCAGGAATGGTTAAGGAGAGATGAATTCACATCAAGAAATGAAAGGTTAACATTAGCAGCCCAAGATAGTGGGCTACATACACATTGGTTTACAAAGCCCATTGAACATGTGGGAGAAACAGACATATGTAGGTCTTATAAAACCAAATTGGAAAGAGTCACACACCTTGTTGCTGGTTGTGACACACTAATGGCAGAGGGACTTTATACTGAAAGGCATAATAATGTGGTGAGACTGTTACACTGGAGATTGTGCAAACATGGTATCACAGTAGCTGAAAAACACTGGACACATGAGCCACAAAGAATCATAGAAAATGATGAAGTTTATATCACATGGGATCACCCAATACTGACAGTTCAAAAGAGAGATGCTAGAAAACCTAATATGGTGGTCCAAGCAAAGAAGACAAAAGTAGTATTGATCATTGAATTCGCCACACCTAGTGACTACAGTGTCTTGCATACAGAGAGACACAAAGTCATAACATACCTTGATCTGCAAGCAGAAATGAGAGCCATGTGGAAGAAAGATACCCAGACTGTTCCAATAGTAGTAGAAGCAACTTGTCTTATAAAAAATAATTTACAATTGTATTTAGATATGTTACCAATTCATGTAACACCATACAAATTGTCATTCTTTACTGGGCACATTGTGGGTGTTGCGAAGAGCACTTTTGGCTAACATCAAAGAGTGAAACAATACTAATTTCATGAACTTTAATCAATCTTTAACTTAGGAATGGGGTCCAGTCCCATTATGGTATTAGAAACCTAAAAGACTAGGAGTAATTAAAGGTGGCAAAAATGTTTAACCCCCTTTGTTACTGTTAATTGTGATGATGGTGTCCTTACCTTTTGCTTAACTTCTTCCAGGACCATCCTCCATAGGAACTCTGGACTTAGCTGCACATGGTAAGCCAAACATTTTATGTCAGTACTGATGAGCAGTTCAAAGAAATATTTATTTTATCCATATGTGGGATATGGGTGTCAGGACTGTTGTGTTTATTGCTGCACTGTCTGTAATAGTGGCACCACTGTTAGTTTGTTAGCATATATTGGACTATAGTAGTGTAGGCACTAATTTCTTTTCTTGTGCTTGTTGCTTATCACAGGTGATCCTGATAGTGAAAGTGTAGGACACTTACCACCTAATTTCCGAGTATCTGCAGACTCTGATGATGATGGTGGCCAAACACAGGCACAGTCAGGGGTTGCAGAGGTTGAATCTGACACTGACATGACATTCTGCTATCCCCTGTAAATCCATCAGACACAGACAGTATGCCTATGCCAACCCATTTCATTGAACCCTCAGGTATTGGACAGGTGGAGAGTGAGACACTCAACAAGTGTAATGTGGTTGCAGCTTCAGTGCCTGGTGACGCTGCCATAGCTAAAGTGTGGGTGAGGTGCCACATTGGAGGGCTGCCTGCTGTCCATCCTCCCCCTGATCCGGGTGTGTCTTCCCATACCACCCAAAGTATATTTAGAGCCATCATGGAGGGGTAAGAACTTTTCAATATTTCCTCTGAAGAAATGCCTAGGGCTGTAGATGTGGCACAGACTGACATGTGTGACTGCCTCCACCATGTTGCCGATTTAATGGGTTGGATGAGTGGCACAGTGGAATGGGCAATGTCATTTGATGGAACATCTCCTGGGATGAGGATGGCATCCATGTGGTCATATGTTAGCCACATCATCTGATGTTAGATTATATAGCCGTGCTGGATCATGCTGCTGTAGTGGCAGTACTTTCACTGCTACATCAGTGGTTAAAGTGTCTACACCCAGATGTTGCAGGCCATGGGGTTGTGGTCCTGGTTGTCCTCATGAGGACAGCTCATCCAGCAGACATCAGTCACATTCAGTTAGCAACAGTGCAGTTCTCGTGGTTGGGAGAGTATGACAGCGATAAACTGCCACCTCTGTCATGCATCACTCATATCTGTCTGACATAACAAGATGTAGAACTAGCACAGAGGTTGGCTGTGTTCTTGGAAACACTTACACACCAATTTCACCTGGAGGCACCATAAAGACACACACACACACAATTACATGGCTCAGCCATCAGACTTAAAGTTCATTCTGCCTCAGTGGCCATTTGTTCCATTATCCAAATGTCTGCCTATTTCTATTTCTTACACACATGCAGTCATTTATCTTTTGTGTCAGCCTAGGCTTCCTGCCCCTCACCTCTACACACAAATGTACACACACACACACACACACACACACACACACACACACACACACACACACACACACACACACACACACACACACACATACACAACACACTGTGCAAGTGATGATAACTTTGCCATAGCCTTGTTTTCTATGCTTTGGATACAGGGATACATAAGATTTGTGTCTGATGCTCAGGGTGCATAGCTGACATACTGTTTAGTATATCTATGTTTGTGATGTTGTTTTGCTAATTGTACTGCTTTCTTAACAATTTTTGTAATGTGTACATGCCTCTCCCATTCTTACAGTAACAAAGGTGGACCAAGCCATAAATAAAAGTGACAACGACTGAACAATAAGGAGACCTTTTACATATTTTTGTATTGCAAAGTTAAGCAGTTGATAGAATCAAAACAGTTTTTGCATTGATATTTTTAAGAATCTTCTGAGGGTTATGAAGTTTGAAACTGAAATGCATCTCATTCATTTCTAACTTCTGTCTTTAATGATTTGCCAGTACAAAAGTATGAGGCCAGCTGAGGACATTCTGTAACCATCAGTACTTTTGAGAGGTATGAATGTGTGAATCTTTGATGCCTGAGGCCTTTTACTTGATAGAGGACACGTATTCACATAAGTCTCCGCTGTCACATGTTGAAGTCATTGTTATACAAATCACCTACCTTATACTTACATTACCAAGTAACAAACATGCAAGGTTATGCCATTTATTTGTATTATTACACAATTTTGTTTTAATACTCCAGGTTCAACACTTACCTTGTAAATCTGGCAGTTGCTACAATTTTATTTCAGGGATGACTCTGTCTGATGCTGTACACAACCATTACAGCCATTACATGGGTAGGAAAAGGTTGTGAGCAAAAGTGATTGCATATTGTGCATATTGAGCATACCTATATCTGCTGGTCCCCCCCTCTGACTCCTCACTTGCATGTGGCTATGGTGACCTTGCCAGTGATGGAAAGATTTATGCCTCTTCTCCTTGTTGATCCTACTGAAGCTGTTTTCTCAGGATGATGTTGTAAAGCAAGGCACAGAAGGTGAAGATTTCAGTACATGTATGAGATTTGTACTGCAGGGCTTCTTCAGATGTATCTAGGCACTTGAACTATTACTTCAGTAGCCCAAACACACACTCTGATATTTTTGGTTTGAGCATGTGCCTCATTATGGCATTCTTCAGTCAGTGTTTGTGCATTTCTGATGGGCATCATCAACCACTGTTCCAGTGCATAACTTGCATCCTCCAGTAAATGACTCTGTGGGATATCATCCCTAGTGAACATCTGATACAGTTGGGAGGTGTGCCAGATATGTGAATCAATGTAACTGCCTGGGTTGCCAGCACACACATTCAAGATGATTCTCTTAGCAGTAAAAGTGACTTGGCAATTAACAGAGTGGAAGCCATCTCTATTTATGCAGCTCCTTTCCCGTTCACTGGTTGGTGCCTTGATTTTTGTATGTTTACAGTCTACAGCACCCAGTGCTTCAAGGTAGTGTGCTATAGGGTAGAATTCCTGCATATTTGTGGTCCTGTCCACAGGAGTATGTGGAAAATATATGTGGTCTCTGGCATGTTGGAGCATACCATTTAGGAACTGATGGAGAATCCTGGATGCTGATGCCTGTGACACTCCTAGCATGCCCCCTGTTGGTCTCAGAAATGTTCCTGTAGCTAAAATTCTAAGTGCCACACTTATCTTTGTCTCCACTGGTATTGGTTCCCCTCAGCTTACCCTGTGTTTGAGTTGAGGACAACAGAGGTTGCAGAGTTTCTGTAATGCTATCGTGTGTCCCTATCCACCCTGTAACTCTCTGCAATTCCATCTCATGTAGATTGTACTAGCTTAACCAGGGTCTGATAACTCTTCCCTTTTTTAAAAGTGGTCTAGTAGCAGCAGCAGCATAGACTTCAGCCTGTTAAACATGTACATTAATCAAAGGAACAGCAGCCTCTAACATTATTTTTGCATAGTCTGTTTTCTGTCACTGTATTCCAATAGGTTTTGGAATTCACAGGGGACAACCAGCACTGTGTCTACATGGTTGCTTTACAGCTTGTTGAATAGCCCCTCCATCTTAGGTTGGTTGATTAGCATACAGTTCAGATGTTTATGCTGTAATTAGCATGCCATGGTGTTTATTATGTTTGCACAGCTCTGCACACCATGTACAACTGCTTACTGAATACAAAACAGTGCTCTACCATGTGTGCGCCATGGTGTGATGTGCCCATGGTCTTAGCGGACTGTGTATGGTTTATTGAATCTGCCTCATTGTTTATTTTATGACTTTGTGTCTGTCTGGGCCTATGACTCTGTAACCATTGGCTGTAGAAATTTCAGTGATCAATGCTACTTTCATCTTTTTTTCTTGGACTACTATGTCTGATTTTCTGTCATCAGTTTTTTGAACTGTTGGTAATGCGTGACCCCATGTGATATAAACTTCATCATTCTCTATAATGCTTTGTGGTTTGATGTTTCCAATGTTTCTCTGCTATTTCTATATTGTAGGCTTTTACAATCCCAAATGCAGCAGTCTTGTGACATTATTGTGCACCCAGAACCCCTGTCGTGAGTGCATCACAAAAAGCACCAAGATGTGCAACTTTTTCCCAGTTCTGTTTTATAGAACCTGAATGTGTCTGTTTTTTAATGGACTTTGTAAATCAGATTGTACATAGTTGACTCCCTTTGTCAAATCTTGGTCAGTATGAGGTTTTTCATCAAAATCTCTGCACCTGCCATTATATTTGTGGAGGTCATATGTTCATAGGTGTATACTAGGGTAAGAACCACTAGGGTCCTTCTAAGCCTATCTGTGCAACCCCAATGTGACTCACAAATCTGAGTAATTTAGGGGATAATTTACTGAGTGCCTCTGTCCATCAGAGACATTAGAGCCAGAAAAGAGGTGAATTTTTAATTACCCATCCATTGGCTCAAGTTGTTCTTAAATAGGGATAGGGAGGAGCTCTGCTTCAAGTGCATGGGGAGCTGTTACACAGAATGGGAAGTCTCTGAGAAACATATCTGTGTCTCCAACATGTCCTGTTTATGTCATAAGCAACATTTAGATCTTTTAATCTAGTAGTTCTAATGCAGTTGGTTTTGTGGATGTGCAAAAGGTTAATCAAAACAGGGTCCAGGGATGCCTTGTATGCCAGGCAAAGACCGACTTTCAGAAATCTGTATGACACCAATTAGACAGGGCTTTGAGCCAATCAGCATTGTGTTTATTCCCTGTATTTGTTTTGTAATTAACCCTTGTGGACATTCCAGTTGCTGCATGTGTCTGGTCAGGTACATACTGAAGGGGGCATTATAATCTATGATGGGTCTGATGAGGGCTAAGTACAGTGGTATGATGACCTCTCTGGACCTAGATACCATGCCCTTACTTCTAAGTTGAGCAACACAGAAGAATTTTCTTGCTACCTTGGACATGTGTTAATCAAGTTTTAGGTTACTATCTGCATTAGTTCTCAGATCTCTGACTAATGAATCAACTTTTAGGGGTATTTTATTGATGACATATTTACCCGGGGGCAACTTCCCAAAAGGTACTATAATGCATTTCTTAGTATTGAGTTTTAAACCGTGGCTTTGGCACCAGGTTTGTGTCTGTCTTAAACTTTCAAGAAGGGTGCTTTCATCTTGAGAGGATTCAGAGACTGCTCCCAGTTTGCAATCATCTGCAAACTTTGTTAGCCAGAGGTCCTTGATGTTTGCTTTGACATCCAAAAAGCAGATGCCAAAAAGGAGTGGGCCTAGCACATAGCTCTGGGCAGCTCCACACTGGTCACTAGCCTCTTAGTGGATGTGGTCTCACTGATTCAAACCTCCTGTGTCCTATCAGTGAGGCAGCTAGCTATCCAGCATGTTATAAAGGGGTTAACACCTAGTTTCATACATCTGTTGACAATCCTCGAGTAGGGTATTGTATCAAATACTTTAGCCAGATGTTGGTAGGCAACATGCACAGTTTTCCCCACATCCATTGCCTTACTGTCCTTTTCAAGGAAGTCCACTAGATTTAGTAAGCTTGACTTTCCTTTGACAATGAAAAACTGGGATGGCTCCAGCATCTGGAGGTGTTCTGTGTCCTTAATTTCCATGATAATTCTTTCCATGGCTTTTCAAATAAGACTAGTCAGACTAATGGGTCTGTCGTTTCCAGGATCTGTTAAAGGTCCTCCCTCATGAAAGGAGTGACTGCCACAGTCCTCCATTCATGTGGCACAAAGTTTGTTTTAAAACTATAGTGAAATAATGACTCCAGGGGTTCAGGTAAGTTGTATTTTAAACCATTCAGGAGGCATACTGGTATGTCATTGGTTCCATTGAGGCTACATTCTTGGTTTTAGTTAGCACAGCCAGTACATGCTCCCTAGTTATAGTTGGAGGGGATATGTTTGAGTGTATTTTTTAGGGGGATGGTAAGGTGTTAGAGGACGGTAAAGTTGAAACTGAATTTGTCTGTTAACAGGCTCACTATATCATCAGGCTTGATGAATGTGGCACCATTAACCACCAGTTCAGCAAATTGCTATGTGAAGCTCTTGAGGTTTCTGACATAGATGAAGAAGCGCCTTATGGTTGTCTTTCACCTGGGAGGCTGTAGGTCAGAGATCATGTGATATGTGCTGTATCTTTAAGAAGCACGTCAAAGACTGGGCGTGCACGTATAAATGTTAAGCACGTGCCATTCCTAGTGCCATTTTGAGAGTGCAGCCAGAGAGTAAGCATGTATGATTACAGAAACTAGTTTGTATATAAGTTACTTAAGTTAAAGTCAGTAAACTTCTATTGTGATGTGTTTGTATAAAATAAAGCTCTTTGAGCAGAACCCATGAAGACTCTTCTAGTGTGTCCAAAGTAGGAGAGTGACATGGTGTCAGAAGTGGTTTTGCAGAGAATAAGATTCGGAGCCATGAGGTGCAAAGATGACAGTGAAAGTAAAGTAAAAGAAACAAGCATGAAAAAGAGCCAGAAAAGAAGCAGAGGTAATGAGAATACACACAAACTACTTATTTCATAAAAATGATAAAACGGGCCAGAAGGGCACAAAACACATTATTAAACAAGCGGGAGGCATAACATGCTTATTACCTAAAGGAAATGTTTAAAGTAAAGCTGTGTGATGAAACACACAAAGGTGGTTATTTGGTTACTTGATGAAACAATTAACAGAAAAGTAAGATGAGCATGTTTAAAAGCAAAATGAGTATGATTAAGGCAACACAGGCATGTTTAGAGTATAACCAGCACAAGAAAAGTACAATGGGAATGAAAAGAGGTTAAACCAGCAAAATAAATATAATAAGGGCAAAAAGGGGCACATTAAGTGCAAACTAAGCAAGACAATTGCATGTTTTTGGCAAAGTGTTGTGTTTTTGCATAACTATAGCTTTGTATTGTATCAAGAGCATAACTAAAGTTATTCGAAGAATGTCAAAGTGTGTAAAAGTGCTTACAGTGTGTGCTTATTACTGTGCATATATTTTGAGGAGTTATTTGTATGCAAAGTGCAACTATTTCATGAAGTACAGTCAAAGTATAGCCATTTTGAAAAGTTTCTTGTGCTGGGTGTGTCTATTTGCAAAGTGCCACCATTGTTCCTTGCACTGTAGAGAACTGCCTAGAAAGGTATTGCCATTCTAGGGAAGTTTCAGTGTGTTGTGTGCATTTTATTCTTAGAGTGCCATTATTTCAAAATGTTATTGACTGAGCTTCTCCTGCCCAGTTCATTCACATCATGCAGTTATTTGAAGTGTTTCTTAAAGTGATGATAAATTACTTTAGCAATACAATAATCTCAAAAGTATTATGGTGCCGTAGAAACTTAATTTGCAAAGTCTAGTTACACAGAGGCTTGCATTGTGCAGTTATTTGATATGTTTCTTATATTGATAAGAGGTGATTTAATGCAACACAGTAATTTCAAGAGTATTACAGTGTCTGAGAGAGACTTATTTCACAAAGTTCAGATATATAGAGGCTCGTTGTGCTATTGAGCAAAGCCACAAACACTAGCATAATTGTTTTGTCATTTGTGCATGTGTATGGATATGTGTTCATGCTTATTTGCAAAACCCTTTACTGGTATGTGTTAATATGGCAGATGGATTTTGAAAGCCTTTGCTTTTTGTGTTTGATCAGAATATTGCAGAGAATTGGAGAATATTTGAGCATGTGTACGATATTTTATACAAGCAGCTTTTTCAGATAAAGATGCACACAGAAACGCATTCATTTTGCTAAACTTAGCTGGGTCAGAGGCCATAGAAAGAGGGCGTTCATTTGTGTATGTACGAGCCGTATATGAAGAGGTGAAAACCATCATATTGTTGTACAGGCTAAGTCAATGGAAGACCCTGAGTGTTTGAAGCGCAAGTTCAGAGAAATGTGTAACCCCATGGGAACCATAGAGCAAGGGGGAAGGGTTGCCCCCCCCCACTTTTGCATCCAACTTAACTTACATATACAAACCATATACAAACTTCAAGATCACACTACAGTGAGGATAGGGTAAATTTCTCGATCCCCACTATAGTGCAATCTCCATTCAGCTCAATTAAAACAATGTCATTATCATTTTTCTACTTGCATAACTATTTTTGTAGAAAGAACACCTGTTTGTACCACACACACACACACACACACACACACACACACACACACACACACACAAACACATGCTCTCACGCGTGCGTGCACACACACACACACACACATACACACACACACACACACACACACACACACACACACACACACACACACACACACACACACAGACACACACACACACAAACACACACACAGATGCGTACCTTCTCCACTTGTCTTGTCTGCATAGATAAGATGCACAGAAACACTGCCATTCTTGTTATTTTTAGTCTAAATTCATAGGGGGAAAATGAACCTTGTGTAATGCTTTGAAATAATGCTTAACATGAAACCGCAGTGGCACAGCTACAAGTACAAAGGTTTAATTAGAACCATATACAGTTTAGGTGTACAATTATAACCCCATTATTGCCTGGAATAGGCTCCCACTAGAAATCAGGACCCTTACACATCCTAAACAATTTAAGACAGTCACCAAAAAGCACTTTAAAAGTCACTGGTCCTGCCACTGCACTCTCCCTCCTTAACATCCCCTACTTCTCATACCTTAATCTACTTTCTGCCCTTAACTCACTCCTCTCACTAGCTCTCTCTAATCTTCCTTGTCTACTCTTTCTACTGTCTTCCAAAATCTATTAAGCAAATTGCCTCAGAGAAATATTCTATTGTAATTGTCTTGCTTTCATGCAACTACATCATGATAAAACTGGGTTTTTGTAACCACTTACTCCAAAAACTTTACTCATCTTAATGACATATTTATTTTTATACATCTTGAAATAGTTATGCATACTCCTGATTATTGGCACTGTATAACATTGTATTGTTACTTAATGCCTTGTAATAATCCTGTAACATTGCTGTTTAATGCTAATTTATAATGAAAATTGTATAATATGTTGGAGCTTTTCTCCCCGGGTCTCCGCTGAAAAAGGGCTCTTCAGCTCAGTCGGACAATTCCGGTCAACAAATGTAAAATAAAATAAATAAATAAGTGTCATTGCTTGCAACAATAAAATTTGTGACCCTAAAAAAACATTCAGCAAATCAGTTTAGAATATCAATGCTTCACCGTGAGGGATTATCTCTTTACCACTTAAAAAATATAACTGCAAAATGTTAATTATACACTGACCACCTGTAGAGTGCAAGCTGCCAGTTTTTTTTTTTTTTGTTTTAGTTATTTGTTTACTCAGATCATCTGAAGTTCTAAGACAAGAATGACAACCTTAATGCTACTGATGATGGCATTTACAAAAAAATAAAGAAGGACGCGCCGTGCAGATCTAGTGAGCTTATCTAAAACCCTGAGATACCTGACCTGACTGTTTGTGAGGCAGGAAAACATAGAAAGTGTAAGTTGATGGGAAAGTAAAGGCAGCTATCCACCTCCCAAAGCAGAGGGAGACTACAGCCTACAGGGTAATCATAACCAAATCTTAACTTAGGACAACACTTGCTATGTCAGCTTCCTTGTCTACTGAGCTCTCTCTCTCTGCTGTATTTGTTGGAAATTGCTTGGGAACCTTGCACTTTGCATTTGCACAGCATTTGGATTGCCACCTTTTGCCTTTTCCAGATAGTAATCTTGCAAACTGCATAGGGATCCTTTATTGAGGCTCCCTCATGCAGGAGAAGCTAGCGCAAGTCATCCCATACATCTCAAGTGAGTGTACCTCATTACGAGAAATGTACCTCATTTGGGGTCTTAAAAAGTTCACGTTCCTCAAAGTTCCACATTGAAAGGGTCTGTCATACATTCAGTGGTGGAATCTTTAAGCAAAATCCATGATAAATAGAAATTAATCTTATTAATTCATTAAAAGATATTCTTTATAAGTAAAGCCAGCATATTTTAACAATCATACGACCTTTCTAGTTGAAGTTGTTAAACCATTATATCATCCACATTTTGCTCATTTGTTCTACATCATGATGACTCATTGATGAGGCTAGTGTTCCTCATTTTGGAGAGGGAAAGTTGAGAGCTATGAGTCAGCCTTCTCTTGACAAATAAACATTCCTCAGCTTCTCCAGTATTTCCTGACATTCTTATTTAAGAACATTGGCTAAGATGGATAGGTGAGTCTCTGCTTAGTTCATTTGCAAATTTATTTCATTTGTCTACAATAGGACAAATACGAACATCAGCAAAATGGATGGATGGCGTTTGGTTTATTTTACATATTTATTTGGTTTTCATAGTATTCACTGAGGTGGTGGTGCTGCGGTAGCATTGTCACCTCACAGTTAGACATTGCCCATTCGATTCTCAGTTAGAGTGTCTTCTGTGTGGCGACATGCATGAATGGGCGTTCCTTCCCTGAAGGTTGTGCGTTAGGCCCGGCAAGCCAGTATGTAAAAATCTACTGCCAATCATTAGCGGACCGGAGTTCCACTGTGGCGACCCCTAACCAGGAAAAGCCGAAAGACACAAACAATTTGGTTTTCATAGTATTGTTTGTTGCAGTATTGTTGCCAAAAATTTCCTTTAGTACTCTGACCTACTGTCTGTCCATTGAGTTTTAGTGTGCTTAAGATGCAAACTTAATGGCACATTGGGATCCACTTTTCCAGACCATTATACATAGAAACAGAGGGATTTTTTGACTCATCCTTACTCACAATCGGTTGTGGTGTAGTGTGTGTATGTAGTAATGCTGATGGTTGTGGTGGGGGGGGGGTGCATTGTACCAGAAGTCAGTGGCAAATATGATTATGAAAACTTTCATGCTGCACAGATAAACCATCTCTATGTGAACATGAACATTATTTATCCTCCATCTGTGACATACGTGTGACCACACATGCTGGTTAAAAATACAAGTCTCACATGCAGGGTTTGGGTGACCTAATCAGCATGCTAGCTCAGCTGTAAAGCAGGTCTTCCTTGTAAGTTAACCCAGTGCCCACATATCTACAATTTTAAAATTTCTTTTCTTTAATTTAGAATCAGATTAAGATCCAACAGCACACACTGTTGTGCTCTGCCTCTACTGCTGGTCCCCTCCACTAACTTCTACTTGTATGAAAGGGGGGGGGGTTCAACTTCAAGTTCGGGGAACTGGCCTATAATGCACTAAGCAAGTGCATTGGTCTGCCTCCTCCCACCTGACTAACTTAATAGTTTAGTCTGGTTAGGGTTCAGTGGCAGGTCACAGGTGTAAAAATTTCCAGTTAAAGCTGTTGTGATCTTTTTGTGACTTTACCGGCTCCCACACTTTTTTGCTTGGTATATAAATAATTCAGACCTCCTTCCCTCCTCAATCAACCAACAGTGAGTGAACTGAATTTTGATGTTTCTTTCTTTTGATTGAATTTGAAGAAGAATAAGAGAGTTGAAATCCATTGCTGTTGTCAGTGCCGTGGTGGTGGCATGTTAAGTATTGTTAACTATATTACTGAGAGAGGAAATTTTAGCCACTGTTTATTTAATGCTTTTACTTTTACATTCTCACTTCATACTTTACAGGTTATTGTGAATATGGCCAAAAGAGATGTATAAAGTGACAGTTTGTGAAATAGAAGAGATGAGACATTCAGGAATTTGTATACTAGAGTTTAAGGTGTCAGGACAGGGAATTCAGTAGTCTGGGGAGAGGAATAAGTTAAAATATAACCAATACATTCTCTGTCACTGTTTTAGAAGCTAATGTGCCAGAGAGGAGCAGCCTGTGTCTAACCAAATCACACCTTGCCATCTACACTCACTCCAGGTTAGTCGGATCCCAAATGGCCCAGGTTTCTACAAAACAATAGTAACTTTAAAAGACCTATACATCATGGCGCCATTTTCCCGCCAGGTTTCTCCTTCATTGCGCTAGTATGCATTTTATTTCTCATGGTTTGGTTTGTTTGAACATGTCTTTTTAATGTGTACTTGATTAGTAATCCTCATATTTCTGACCCTATGAAGGTGCTGGTGGAGGCTATCTTTGATTTTTAAGCCTGCTGCTGCATATTTATATCTGCAAGCATTTTTGTAGTGGTTTGAATAGGTACAGACTTTGTCAACTACTTTAATGTTAGCAGTTCTGCAAAAGAATCTAGATGTCTCTTTCACCCCCCCCCCAAAAAAAAAAAAAACTCAAGGACTAATATGTAGGTTACATCAATTTTATCTTCTGTCATTTTGTTTGGACTTTGATAACTAGGTGAGTGTTTTGGGTCTAAGGCAGATAGTGAAGAGGTCGTTGGGGAAATTTTTTATTTCAGTGCTTGTGCATACATAGAAAAATACTGGAGGTTGGGGAAAATGTTTAATTGTGTGCTTGTGCATACTATACATGTACAAATTAAGTAAGGGATCCTTCGGGGAAAGTATTCATTTTGATGTAATTTTGTTTTTACTTGTACTGGAAAAGTCATTGGGGAAAATGCTTCATTTGTGTGCTTGTGCATACATGGACAAAGTATACAAGGGATCCTTGGGGGAAATGATTCATTTTGATGTCATTTGGTGCTTAATATGCATACAAACACACTACTGAAGAAGTCTTCAGGGAAAATTCTTTATTTTTCTGCATGTGCATACATGGGAAAGTAATTAAGGGATCCTTGGGGGAAAATGATTAATTTTGATGTTATTTGGTCGTGCTTGTGCAAACATGGACAGACTTCTGAGAGGGTTGTTAGGGGAAATGTGATTCTTAGACTCCAAACTCAGACACAGTATTTTCCACCAATTCTGTTACTGCATGCCAAGTAGAATATAAGTTGGGGCTTTCCCCGGGATTCATGAAGCTCTGCGCAAGGCTGGCGTTAGGCTTGCGCCAACATGCGGCATGTAGATGGTGCAGTAGCGCTATATGCATATTAATGAAGGCATGCTGCCGCCACAGCCATGTGCATAGGAAATGAGCACGAGTGCATGGGGCGTGTCAAAGTGCCGCATGGAGACGTGGAAATGTCGGCTGTTGACATGTAACCTAAAATGCTGAATATTACAGTCTGCCTGCAATAGTAATCACACCTGTCAGTGTTTGCGGATACTGAAACGTATGCAAAGCATGCAAGACAGTTCTTGCGAACACAAAATTAAAAAGCAAACACAAATGCACGTTAGCAAATATCAAGTCTCCATCCCTCAAACAAATGACATTTAAAACCGTGTGCCTGTATTCTAATGCAGTGTAAATAGTTATGCCAAGTGGAAGTGAAACGCATCATGTTAGCGCGCCGCCAATAGCTACATCTAGCCCAATGGTCAGGGTTACCACCTGTCCCACATTGTGTGGGATAGTACATAGCTGGGCAGTTGTGTCCATACCAAAACCATTATAAGTGTAAAATATCCTGTGACCGTATGACATAATTATGTCCCACATCGCATGTAATTGTCACATACAATATTTATTTCCATATGTAACATACCACATTACAAGAAATAGACTAAGCAAGTAAACGAAACAGAAGGAGCATATAAACTGCTACAACAATAAGCTAACATGTAGGCATAAAACAAAAGTATTATCCGTAGTACTGACCATGGGTATGTGTTGTCCTGTAGAATCTGATTTATGTCCGGAATATATCCCATCCTGGCCATATGAAAAGGTGGCAACCCTACCAATGGTCAGAGCATTCGGCCAAAATCCGCCCATATGCGGTCCAAGCTGTTCTTGTCAGGATGTGTAAAAGCTGAACGGATATTACACGGGTGTACCTACCATGTCATGAAAGATAAGTATTTGCGTGTACCTATGTGCGTGATGTACAGCATGTGGAAGGTGAAAAATGCCAGGGTAGTCCTCACAACCATACAGGTACCTGACATATGTAGTGTATGCAATGTGTTCCCTTGAACGTGCCATGGGCCATCAACCAAAGAAGGGATGGATGGAATGTCTGGAATATGTGTGTGGGGGGGATGGGTAATGTTATAATCCACAAAGGTAAGACTGTGTTGGATGCACAATAGGTGAACTGGAGGTGTATTAGGGAGCAGTGGGTGAATCAGAAAGAAACACAAAGAACAAGCATACACATCCACAATACAACCTGACAGGCCATACTGTAGAACACAATCACACAAACATGTGAATATTAAAATGTGGGATACACATGTACAGAAACATCACCAGCACATACCCACAGAATGGTCTGGATGGAACTGGGCCATCCAAATGCAACACACCTGGATGCATAATTGAATACCCATCATCCCCTCTACAGCACACAACCCGCCCCCATTCCTGAACGTCCACCAAATCCAGCCATACTCGGGCTACTAGCTTGGCGCAGCCATATCTACACATAGTGACCACTACTCATATGTAGTAGGCAGTGTCACCCTAGGCAGTGTCAAGATTGCAAACTATGTATCCCTTGCATGTAAAACCCTAACACATTTTCGTAAATCCAAAAGAATGGACAGTTATTGGCTTGTTCAATTTTTGGATATCCCTCATGGGATAAGTTTCCTGTGTAAACATCAGACTTGGTATCATGACATGATGTCCAGTCCTGTATACATCTGGACACAATTTGTATGTGCAGTAGTGACTGTTCAGCCTCTAGACGGTCATGCAGAACCTACTACCCAAGATCAAACACCTGCCCATGATGCACGTCTCCCCACATGAATTATCGAGAGAATATATTGTACACAGTCACATAGTGGCACTTAGAAATAGGGTGATTAAGGCACTGACATAAGCAGGGTACCTCCTGACCTACTTTGTGAGGGACAGTCACTGTTTGGGTAGGTGTGTCCTGACCAAGAATGATACAATGGCAAATGTCCTATGATTGTAGGAAATAAGTATGTACCATATTTCATGTAACAGTTGCCTAAAACAGTTATTTCTGGATGTAAAATATGTAAATCGTACAAGAAACAGAATAAGCAACTAAAGTGCTAAAGGAATAGGCTCTCAGCTAGGAAAATATTGAATGTTCTAAACCCTGCACTGACCGTGGGTATGTGTTGGCCTAAACAATCTGGTGTGTCCAG
>NC_056746.1:732869142-732939142 GCF_019279795.1 Protopterus annectens | reverse complement strand
TATATATATATATATATATATATATATATATATATATATATATATATATATAGATAGATATACATACATATATATATATATAGATAGATATACATACATATATATATATATAGATATACATATATATATAGATATATATAGATATATATACAGATATATATAGATATATATATCTATATATATATATATATATATATATAGGTTCATAGGTTCATAGGTTCATAGGTTTATACTAGGCTATCTGCCCGAGGGCATTTACAAGCCTAGCCCATCGCTTTGTGGCTTACGCCACCCCTTTAGTATGGGGAACTATACCCATTATTTTGCTGTGCCTCTGTCGAGCAGTGACACTGAGGTAATCCCTGGGGTATATCTGCGATCTCCCATCCATTGGTCAAGATTTCTCTTGAACAACGCCAGCGAGGTGCTCTGCCACACATGTACCGGGATTTTGTTCCACAGCATAGGGAGTCTTTGGGTAATGAATCTATCCCTCCAGCACGTCCTATTAATAGCCGTGTCGAGGTTTAAGTCTCCCCTTGTGGCTCTGATGGATCTAGATTTTTGAGGTGAAGCATATTCATCAAATCTGGGTTTGACATGGCCTTGTATGTTAGGCAAAGGTCACCTCTGAGCAAGCGACTGAATAGAGCTGGAGTTCTTTCAGTCGGGCAGCATAGGACAGATTTTGAGACCCTTTATCCTTTTGGTGAGGAACTTTTGTGGCCTCTCCAGCTGCTGCAGGTGTCGGGTCAGATACATCCCAAATGGGGCATTGTACTCAATCATTGGTCTGATGAGTGATGAGTAAAGGGAGACTATGACTTCCCTTGATCTAGATGAGAATCCCTTCATGATAAGGTGGGCAATGTAGAAAGTCTTCCTAACTACTTTAGCTACATGGGTGTCGAATGACAGACTACTATCAACCTGGGTCCCCAGGTCCCTGATAACTTCTTCTGTGCTCAGTGGATTGCCACCTATTTGGTAGCTAGGGGTAACCTTGTTTTTCCCAAAGGGTATGACTATGCATTTTTGGCATTTAACTTCAGGCCGTGGCTCTGGCACCAGTTATCCGCTTCTGTGAGACCCTTCTGAAGGATATCTGTGTCAGATGTGTTTTCTACTATGGCCCAGTTTGCAGTCATCTGCAAACTTTGTCAGCCATAACCCTCCTGTGTTTGCTTGTACTTGGAAAAGTAGATGCCAAACAAGAGTGGGCCCAGGACTGAGCCCTGTGGGACACCACTTGTGACAGGTTTTGAGTCTGACATGGCGCCAGCAACTCTGACCCTGTGGGTTCTGTCACTCAGCCAGTTTGCAACCCATCTTGTGATGTATGGGTTAACATTTAAGCTGATGAGTTTTTCAATGATACCCGAGTGGGGTATTGTATCAAGGCCTTAGCCAGATCGAGGTAGGCTGTATGGACTGCCTTTCCTCGTCAATGGCTTTGGTGACTGTTTGAAGAAGTCAACCAAGTTTAAAAGGCATGATCTGCCTTTGACAAAGCCAAACTGGGTTGGATCCAAAGTCTGCAAATTCCTATGTCTTTATTTATGAGGTCCATTATGATCCTCTCCATGGCTTTGCAGATAAGGCTTGTCAGGCTAATGGGCGGTAATTTCCAGGGTCGGTGGAGGCACCGCCTTTGTGAAGTGGGACCACAGTTGCAGTGCGCCACTCCTGGGTGCGTATCCAGAGGTAAGACTTTGATTAAACAGCTGTCCTAGCTGTGGGTTTAATTCCTCATTGAGTTCGTGGAGCACACAGCCGGGGACACCATCAGGTCCCATGGATGCTGTGTTTTTGCTTTGGAGAGCAGTTCTCACTTGGGCGCTGGAGATGTTTGGGGGCTGCAATCGTTTGGTATAGATATCTCTCCTTTTGGGGAGGAGAAGTTTGCACTGAACCTGTCAGCCAGTATGTTGGCAATGTCTGTAGGATCAGTAATCTTCACATCATTTTGAACTAGTTCTGAGCATATCTGGGAGTTTCCTCCTAGGTGTCTAACATAGCTAAAGAAGGCCTTATGATTGTCTTTTGAGTCTTTAGCTATTTTTCTCTCGAAATTTGCTTTGGATGATTTTATGAGAGCTCTTAGTTTTTTACTTATAGTGATCAAGGGTGTCTTACCTTTTAAGGATTTTGCTGTATCTTGTAGTAGCTTCCTCCTTTTATTGTAGAGTTTGTTTATGGCTGGGGTCCACCAGACTGGACGCTTGCCTTTGGTACTAAGAGTCTTTGTTTTGTTTGGGATTGCCTTATCCATGCAGTCCTGCAGGTGCTGGTAGAAGGCGTCTGTAAGTGATTCAGCAGCTTGAGTACTGTTTTCCACCAGCTCGGGGGCCTTAAAGGAGACCACACTAGTCTTTAGAAGTGTGAAGTCGGCTTTTGAGAAGTTCTTTACTGTGGTCTTTTTTATTTCAGGTGGGGGTGGGATATAGATATACACACACACACACACAGACACACACACACACACACACACACACACACACACACACACACACACACACACGCACACACACAGAAATATAAATATGATATTTTATATATATATATATATATATATATATATATATATATATATATATATATGTTACTGTAGATATACACATGTACATAGCTAGGTTACGTTACAGCTATTACGGGTAAAATATGATCAGACCAGCCATATGTGACTGGGAAGTCCAATAAACAAATGTTTACCTCCCACACCACCCAGCTAGGCTGGGCAGACATACAGACACGCAATAAAGGTAAATACACCGCTGCTTCCCAAACCACCAGTAGGAACGTACCAGTGGGAGATATCTGCAAGGTCTACGCTTTAAACATGGAAAACGGGGTCCCATGTGGGACACCAAAAATTCGTTATACAGGTGAACCTGTAGTAATTGATGCAAGCAGGATGTAGCTGTACACGGAACAGTAGGTTGTGCAAGTGTAATAACACATGGGTTGACAAAACGTACAACATGTGTCCCGAGACGGGGAGAGTGGGCAGTGTGTAGGGGTGTGTTCATACTCCAGCTGCGCTCACAGTAAGTATGAGTCATGAGTGCTGTAAAGGGGTGTCAGGTAGGGGAATCATGGATATGCAATAATGGGCCTAAGTGTGCAGGTGTTGGTTGGGAGAGATGAGGTAGGCACGCCCAGTGGAAGTAATTCATATTCCTATGTGGGCATAGCAGATGCCTATACCTCCCAAACCTGAAGAGCACATCTACTGAATAGTCCGTAAACCATTGGGGGAACACGTAGGGACTATATCAGTGCCTTGTACCCAATTATCATAGACGTCCATGATTATGAATCAGAATGTAACACAGTCCTAACTAAACCCTTCCAGAACTAGTGATATTAGGTGGACAGGTGACGGAATACATGTAATGACTAATGACAACATGTATGAGTCATAAACAGCATGTACCTCGACAAATGTGAATGAATACATATGCCCTGTGACTGTCAATGTGTCAGGTTAATAGAACCAATCATTTAAATGTGTCCCTCAGGGTGTTATGCAGTGTCCCTGATACAGTGTTCATTCTCCCCCATTCGTATGTGTGGTCTGCTAGTGACAGAAAGCACATATTCCACCAACCACCTTAGGTAGATGATAGCATAATAGTTTGGGATTACCACCTGTTTGCCTATGTGAGGGACACTCCACTCTGGGCAGTTGTGTCCTGCAAAATGAATGTTACGGTACATGGCCTGTGAGTTCGGGAAAAGAGTTCATATATTGTGTGTAGTGATGTCATAAAATAATTTTGTTGTATCTGAAACAGCTACATGTTATAGGAAACAGTATTAGCAACTATAATGCTACAAGAATAACCTTAACGTATGTAAACCGGTAATGTAGTCAGTTTACTACTGGCTGTGGGTATGTGTTCCCTTGCCAAATGTGACAGCTCTACATATAGGTCCTATAGGGCTGCCACCTTTCCAAATGGCCAAAGTGGGACCTGCTCTGTAGAAATGTCAGACGTACCAGGTTAGAACATACCTACAGCCATGCATAGTACAGAAATATACATATTAGCACAAATCAAAGCTTAGTCTAGCAGCAGTCAAGTTGCTTATGTTACTTCACATACCATATCGACGTGTCATTTATACAATAACCATTACATGCAACTATTACAGACACGTAGAATATAATATTGTCCTCTAATCAGGACATTAGCTATGGCTATAGTATTCTCGCATGACACATATGCCTAATGAGGGACTGTCCCATGCAAAGTGGGAAAGGTGTTACTCCTAGAGTCTCACGTCAGCCAATCTAAAAGGTGGAAAACCTACAATAGGTATGCGGTAGCATGACCTGGCAGAGAGATGCATTTCCCAAAACACATTTACATGTCAGCATTGCAGAGTATCGGTTCCCATGAATCAGCCAGATGGGAGCAGATTGTATGAGGAAGACGCATATAATATGATTATGTCACTGGACAGGCCGCCGATTCCGTACAGTTGAAAGCCTGCCATCGCCTAATGGTTAGCCATACCCGATACTGTAATCATGTAGTCCGATGTAATAGGCATCACAAGGGATCCTGCCCACCCAGTGTGAGTGACAAATGGAAGCACCAATGTCGGTGCATGTGCAAGTGAGTGAGCGAGCGGGTGTAAGCATGTTTGTCTACCAGTATGCGAGTATTGCACTGTTAAAGAAATGTGGAGTCTAAACAAGTATAAGGAGCTGTAACCAGAGGTCAGCAGTGCTTAACACTGTGCAAACCCATGCACAACCACTCCCACCTGCTGGAATGGGCCTTACCCAGTCCGTATCCAAAGATGTTGTTCTGGCCGCAAACAAAGAACAATCCTTTGCACATGTTGGTAGCAATACCCTGCGGACACAGCTCATGTGAATTACCAATACACCATGGCATATATACAGAGAATAGACAGTGCCACACACATACTATACAGCACAGTCATCCAACAGTATAGCAATGTACTGCCCGATATGTCCGGACCACTGGTGTTTGCAGACCTGGCCATCCTGTGTTTCAGTGTGTGAGCATGCCCAGTATGACTGTTACACAAGTTGTCGAATTACATTACCGTCATACCTTCATGTGTTTGAGCATGCCCAGTATGGTCAACCGGATCGCATGTGTCACATGTCCAGATAGTCAGTACTGTGGTGCCGACCCCTGCGTTGTACACCAACAGGTGGCATGCTGTGTCTGCAGGGTAGCTAACGGTCATGTGGCATTGACTGTTGCTACATTTCTGCACAGCTTGGGGGGACATCCAACTGTATCCACAGTCCTACACAGCACCGGGGGTGGTGCACATGACTGTCACATGTGTACGTTGGAAGGGGGGCACAGCTGACAGTTGTACACATTTGCTACTACTGTACTGGTATGCCAGGTACTCCATTTCAGTGTGTGGACCTACCTAAATTGCTGGTTGGAGGCATACCAGTGTACGTCAGATCCTAGCTTTAATTACCAGCATACTGGTTTCAGACGTCCTAGCCTTCACAACCTACATCCAACTGCCTGGCCTGCTGTAGTCTGTGTGTGTGTCTGTGGAGGTTGTTGTCATCCATTGGGCATATCCAGAGACCATTGTATAGCATTTGTCTGTATTGGTCTACACCTGTCTAGCTGTATGAGACTTGTGTGGGCTGTATGGACACACATGATGTTCAGCTCATAACCTGCAGTGGGTTAGGACACCCTGTGTACTACTGGCTACTGTTGTGACCCCGGTATGTGCTACAAATGTCATGGTGTCACTATGGACGTGTACTGTCTGCTTCCCTAACAGTCGGACGCCAAATTCCCTTGTATGCTCACATCCATACCATAGCTACAGGTAAATACACATTCTAATACAACTGCCAATTAGTAGGTTGATTGACTTACCTTGGGGGTGTTCCAGACCTAAGGATGGTGCTGGAGGGCTGCCTATGTCGGATGCACACAGTGCACTTCTTATACATGGCTGAGCACAGGTAGTGTCATGTTTGGCATCCCTTGTACTGTCTGTGCGAGTCAGACAGGGTGAAATTCCCTGGGTACCTACTGTGTCAGTGCATATGTCATGTGTTGCCTCTTTGCCAAGGGCAGGTCATACTGTGCTCACCTCTTTTGCCTACTGGGTCCAACTCAGGTAGTTCCTCCTCCAAGTCACACTGTGCCTGTACAGGCCTTGGCATTGGTGGGGGGCTGTGTGGCCCTGCCCCATATTGTTCCTGCTGTAACTGTTACCGCAGGATCAGATTGTGTAGCATAGCACATACCATAACAATCTGGGTGCATGTAGCTTGTAAATACTTCAAGGCTCCACCGGATGTGTCCAGACACTAGAACCATGACCTGAGCATCCCAAACACACACTCAATTATATGTCTTGCCTGTGCATGTGCCTCAGTATGGTGTAGTTGTTCAGGTGTGTGTGCATTGCTGATGGGTGTCATCAGCCACGACTCCAGTGGTTACCCAGCATCCCCCACTAGGTGACTGTAGGGGATGTCAATATTGGCAAAGGTGTGGTACAGCTGCATCAGATGCCATATATCGGAATCATCATAGCTTCCAGGGCAGACAGCACACACATTCAGTTTAATGCCCTGGCCATCACATACTGCCTTGCTGTTGGAGGGTATGCCCCTGCAGTTAATGTAGGCCCTACCCCACTCACCGGGTGGTGCTTTGATTCGTACATGCGTGCAGGCTATAGCACCCAGTACCCTAGGTAGTCTGCCATTTGGTGGAAGAGAGGCATATTGCTGGTCAAAAAATCACGTTTGTTGAGGACATGTACGTACTCACTGGCATGTGGTGACATGGCGTCTGTGAACTGGTGCAATACTCTGGATGCAGATGCCTGTGAGATCCCCATGATATCCCCAGTTAAGCTTTGGGAGGTACCTGTGGCTAGTATACCTAGGCCAACACATACCTTGGTATCCACTGGGATGGGTTTCTCTCGGCCTGTTTGATGTGTCAGGTGTGGCCAGCACAGCTCTACAAGCTGCTGTAGGAGGTCTCTGTCCACCCCATAGTGCTCCACTATCTCCAGCTCATGTAGCCCCTGGTAGGTTACCCTGGGTCTGTAAAGTCTTCTGTCACCTCACTAAGGGTTGTTCGGCAGCATTCACATCCTCACCACCCTCAGCCTCCTGCATATGTTGGTCTATGTTGCCTGCTGCAGCCCTTCTCATTTGGTTGGATTGTGTCGAGAAATGTCCCCGCATGTATACACCAGTGGTGTAGAGTGTGCAAGAAACCTGTGTGTATGGTGCTTGGTCACTTTACTGTAGTGTTCTGGGGCGGGCTGGCCATGTAATCTGCTGATTGTGCTAATTATCACCTGTTTGTGCAGCTTGTTCACCTTGGCTACTCCACTACTGCTGTTGTCCCTCCCAATTTCACTAGGCAGGTATAGACACACCCCTAGTTTAGGCGTGCTAAGGCAGGAGCAATCCCGAGGCACAGGGCTCCAATGTACGTACGGTATGCCTGACCCTCCTCCCATGCTTTCACCTATATTCGAGTCCTGCACCCAGCTATCTATACACATACACTCTTGGGATCTGCAACACACACTGGGGTCAAATGGGATTCACTATTGCCAACCTCATTTGCATAGTATTGTCTTCTAATGCATAGTTATATGACCCATACTGATCCCCCAAATTAATAACCACTGCTTACTGTCTCTCAGATCCGTACACAACTGGTTAAAGGTGCCTTACTATCACCGTATTCGATGTCCCTTGTTCTTCCCAGCAACAAAATAACCGGTCGCTACACGACTAGAACCCGGGGCGCTGCACACCACAGATGATGTGCTTTACCACTAAGCCATGACAGATATACATGCATCTGAGGTGATCACGTACAGATCATCCAGCACAGACATTCAATAGTGCTAATGTTCACATACATATCTATATATATCTATATATATATATATATATATATATATATATATATATATATATATATATATATATATATACATATATACATACACATACGTAGATATTGAATTTATATCACAACAGCGGACCACATGACACTAAAGCATTAGACAAGAATGAAAAGGAAACCACATGTGCCACCTGCATTATGTAGTGGTGTTACTATCAAGGCAAGTGTGTTTCATTGCATTACATGGGTCAGACTGTACTAAGGGTAAGAGTAGGGCTGCTGACATTTACCCACCAGACCTATTGGCGAATGTATGTGTATGTTTTGACAACCCAGTCTCTTGGGCGATTATGACATTTGTGGACACTATAGAGGAATGCAACAAAACACACTCAACACGTCCTGGAGCTAGCCACTGACAGATACCAACACATATGATATGACTGCCAAACACACACACTTGTCATGCTTTGGAATCAAACACCTACCTGTATATTCTATCACACTACAGCATTACGCAGTTACAGAACACGCTACAAAGATTAGTGGATCACAGAACTCCCAGAGGCATACTTCTAGGTGTGGGACATCATCAGCAAAGGCAAAGATGCCAATAGGGATTGTATGGAGACTGAGCAGTCTAAAAACATTATGCTGTCGCCAGGCAGCTGGAAACACACACGCACTTGGCAGGGTAGGGATTAGAACATAGATATACCTACCTTATCACACTACAGTGTTACGCAGTCACAGAACGCACTACTGTGATTACTGGATGACAGAACTCCCAGAGGCATACTTCTCGGTGGTTGGCATCATCAGCAAAGGCTAAGACACCGATAGGGATTGTATGGAGAGTGAGCAGTCTAAAAGCATTACTCTACCCTTACGCAGCTGGAAACACACACTTAGCAGGGCTGAGATTAGAACATAAACCTAATTACCTTATCACACTACAGCATTACGCAGTTACAGAATGCGCTACTGAGACTACTGGAACACAGCAGTCCCAGAGGCATACTTCTAGGTGGGTGACATCATCAGCAAAGGATAAGACACCGAGAGGGATTGTATGGAGAGTGAGCAGTCTAAAAGCATTACTCTGTCCCCATGCAGCTGGAAACACACACACACTTAGCAGGGCTGGGATTAGAACATAGACCTAACTACCTTATCACACTAGAGCATTATGCAGTTACAGAACACACAATCGAGATTACTGGATCACAGCACTCCCAGAGGCATACATCTAGGTGGGTGACATCATCAACAAAGGCAAAGACGCCGATAGGGATTGTATGGAGAGTGAGCAGTCTAAAAGCATTGCTCTGTCCCCAGACAGCTGGAAACACACACACACTTGGCAGGGCTGGGATTAGAACATAGACCTAACTACCTTAACACACTACAGCATTATGCAGTTACAAAACATGCTACCAAGATTACTGGAGCACAGCACTCCCAGAGGCATACTTCTAGGTGGGTGACATCATCAGCAAAGGCAAAGATGCCAATAGGGATTGTATGGAGAGTGAGCAGTCTAAAAGCAATACTCTGTCCCCAGGTAGCTGGAAACACACACACACACTTGGCCGGGCCTGGATTAGAACATAGACCTAACTACCTTTTCACACTACAGCATTATGCAGTTACAGAACGTGCTACTGAGATGACTGGATCACAGCACTCCCAGAGGCATACTTCTAGGTGGGTGACATCATCAGCAAAGGCAAAGATGCAGATAGGGATTGTATGGAGAGTGAGCAGTCTAAAAGCATTACTCTGTCCCCAGGCAGCTGGAAACACACACACACTTGGCAGGGCTGGGATTCGAACATAGACCTATGTTACTTTATCACACTACAACATTATGCAGTTACAGAACATGCTACCGAGATTACTAGAACACAGCACTCCCAGATGCATACTTCTAGGTGGGTGACATCATCAGCAAAGGCAAAGACGCTGATAGGGATTGTATGGAGTGTGAGCAGTCTAAAAGCATATTACTGTCCCAAGGCAGATGGAGACAAACACACGGCAGTGGTGTGAGCAGGACAACTGCCTATCTACGGAGCACTATTACAACACTACATAGATACGAGACACGCCACAGACAGTAAACCTTTCAAGACAGTCAGTATGACCTTCTAGGAATGCAGACATCAACATGGATGCTGGCAGTTATGGTGTACATACCTGTGAACCAGTGTGTTCAATGTAGGAATCCATCCTGAAGTGGGGTATGGCCATCTGTTGCCTGGATGACCACTATTGCTATACAGGATTACTATGGTCATGCCCATACACAGAGGCACATAACCAACACAAGGTGCCACTGGGCATGCTCACACACTTAGTAGCACACGTCCGTTTGGAATGCACTATGTGTCCATCTACACAACGGCGTACTGGGCATGCTCACACACTTAGTAGCGAAGGGCTGTCTTGTATGCACACAGATTCTAAACACGGAAGGGAACAGTGTGTCAATAGTCATCATTGTTAACATGAATGCTGCACTACATATATCTGACACCGGTCTTCTACGCAACGACTGCTGCTGTCCATCACCTTAGCTGTACCAATCTAAACCTGGCACACTAATACCACCCGTGGTGATGTCCTGGCAGGAGTGGCTACTTCACACATATAGTACCATACATAGACGAAAAACCTGAGACCAGGTAAACACCCTGACACCTACAGGGCAACTGCATTGTATGTGTATGCCAAACAGTGCTAGATGTGTAGCGTTTGTAATCACAACTGCCAATCTAGATCCAACAATGGGGAATACTGACATCTGTGCAGTGAGGAACACCTGGCATAAGGCTCAGTTGTGCACAATAACACTACCACCATATACCTCATATACAGACATGTGGTCCATAAGACCGTTACAGACCGCTCCAGGTGTTAGTGTCCCCACGTACATGAAGGCCACTCACATGTACTGACCAGTACACTCTCAAAAGCCATCACACATGTGTCAGGTGCAGATCACAGTGGTAAATGTCGCATTCTAGTATGTATCCCTCAGACATCACCATGTCCTTGGACCAGCAACACACATCCATGCATTAGTACAACACCATGTTACTCATGACCAGTGGACTGTACCTAGCTCTACATCAACTGTGCAGACTACCCATGTACTGACAGGGTTCCATCATGTGTTATGCAATACAATGATACCACTGTTCATAACCAGGTCGGCTGTACACATAACAGGGGCCCTGGTCTTATACAGCTGCAACAGATAACTGTTGCTGTACACCAGAAAACACACTCATGTTTGGATATGACATACATGTAACTGCCGTGGATATGTACATGACCCACACACACACAACGCATATGTACATAGCATTGCTTTTGCTGTCCTTCGTGCAGACAAGTGGCTACAGCAATTACACGCATGCACATGGAAGGTAGGTCCATGCCTGTTGAATGCTAACAGTAAATAAGGTAGCAATGTTGACTGAGTTAACATTCCCTCTGTACTGGTTACGCATGAGAACTATCATATCATACAACAGTCTGTGTGTCATGTATGTCATCACACATGTCCACCAATTGCAATGCATACAAACATGGCTACATGACAGGAATGTAGGACCTACACACATGTACATGTAGTGGTGTGCATTCAGCTACCATGCATGTGCAGTCACTGATGTTTGCAGTTCATCTGTGTCTTACTACAATATGCAGTTGCAATGCAGCCCCATCATTGACACCTGTATATGCTGAAATACTGACAGTACGGTAAGATGTACATCAGGTATGGATGGATGTGTGTACATAAAGTGGTGAGCCACCTTTGCAGATGGATGTTTGCTGAAGACAGCTCACAGGTGTGTCACAAGCCATCCTACCATAACATGTGCAAACAGTAAGCTATGTTTCTGTTACTTGAAGGTGAAGACATACAACCTACACAGTGGTCAGGGTGTCACTGACTGTAAATCACTTGACACCTGTAGCACTTAAGTCCTCTCGTGTGCATATAGCAGCACAATTGCCAAAGGTAGCATCGGTACACATTGTAATGCGGGCAATACTGCTGCATGTCTGTCAGATGTATCATAAGATAGCAGGTGTTTGATTCACAGTACTGCCATTTGTATTTGCTTGTGTGACCATATATGCCACGTATGGTGGGGAATACATCCCAATTGTTACACACCCCTGTACACTGTTGTAGAGATCTGTACATGCTGCAGTGTAGAAAGCAAGACATAGGCAGGGGTGGTGTGTGTATCACACAGATGTTAGCTATCTGTATGTGAATGACATTTGTGAACTCCACAGTGTGTGTGTGTGTGTGTGTGTGTGTGTGTGTGTGTGTGTGTGTGTGTGTGTGTGTGTGTGTGTGTATGTGTGTATGCTGTCTAGTGCATGGAGTGAGGATGTGTGCTACCATACAGAACAGATAGGACCCCTAACCCCTCAAGGTGATGCACTCTACTACCCTGTTGATGTCGTAGGTCTTAGGCATTACTGAATACCTGTACATGTTCATTCTCTGTGTCGCATCATGTGGGTGCACAGTACTGTAATGGTGATTACCACATAGGCAGGGGTCCTCAACTCAACACTATCAAGTGTGTGTTATAGTGTTGTTGACCCTGTGAGTGTGGGCATGTTACTGTGTGTGCCTGTGTATGTCTATGTGTGTTCTCGTTCTGTAATGTGAAAGTGTATTACTGCTTCACAGTGAGGCCTCATGCTATCAACTGGCCTCTACCCTTGACATCAGCTAGACCGCTGTGTAAACCCCCCGCACCATGTAACTGTACCTGTGATGTCACCCGGTATGAATGTCACATTTCTAACCACTGTAGCCTAGTACACAGCTCACATGCTCCTGGATCAGTAGATGTGTAGACATCTTTGGAATGTTAGCCTTTCTAACAGTGAGGTTGAGGCTACGTATAGCATGCTGGTATTGCCATACATGCCTGTGAGTACTCCACATTTACACATGGGAAACTGCAAACACTGGTACTTAATGGCACATGCAATTACACCTTAAGGAGGGAAGCAGGGCATCATTACCAACATGCTGTTACTGTTGTTACCAAGACACATACTGTGAACATAAAACAATGCATTCTAAACCTGTACTACATGGTATGTCTGCTGCGTGTCAACAGTACACAACAATTGTAATATACACTTATCTCACTATTCTGTTCACCCTGTGCATCAGACCATATGAGCATGTCCCTGCACCGATGGTGTGGATGACAGGGATGCAGCACAGGCATCATCACATGCACAGGGTGAAAATGTTTGCCAGGGGCCTAGGCTGTACCAGTGGATGACATCATGTGTGTAGGTTAGGGCCTGTGATCTAATTGGACATGTGTGGTTGTTATGCATGTGGGTGTTGCAGTGCCCTACTGATGTTTCTGGTGTGTGCGTGTATGTGTGCACACAGTTCTGCCATATGTCTGGCCTACACAGGGGTATTATTGACAGCTCCAGATTGTACAGACCAGGATTTACAGCTCACTGTGTCTGGCCATGGCCACGTGACCTGTGCCTGCCAGGGGTTGCACAGGCACTACCAGGCAGAGGTACAGATTGGCTGCTGTCCGATGACACATGTCCACTGGAACCGTGTCCCGGCTGGGACCATCCAGGGCCACGTCCACATGGCCTGCTGTGTCCTGGTGTGGACAGTGCAGCACCAGCTGCACTGCTGCTGCTACCAGCACTATGGGAGCGGGCATGTGAGGTAGCTCGTTCACATAGACCTGCACCAGGTGGTGTAGCTGGCCTACGTCCACGTGGCCTACGCCTCACTCCTACCAGATGTTCCAGCACAGACAGCTCACACTCGCGGATTGCCATGCCACGGTCAAGGATTCCACCCATGTCACCCAATCGTCTGTCCAAAACATCAGCAATCTGCTGTTGAGCATTTGCCAATGCCTGGATGTTGTCATTTAAAGAACTGATAGCAGCCCTCTGAAGCCTCTGCCCTTCTCTGTTCTGCCATTCAGCACATGCCTGTGCTGCTATTACAGTCTGAAACATGTGCCTGGTGACACCAGCTGCTGCACTCTGTCCTGCAGGTGCATGTCGGCCAGAGGTCCTCCTACGAGCAGCACTGGCCACATGCCTGTGTGGCACATCTGCAGTCATTTCACTGACACCATAGTGTGAAGACACACCTTCCATAGCCACCACACATTCCTGTTCCAAGCTAACACATGCTAACTGTCCTTCCTCTATGGCCACTGGTGATGGGGTATGTGTTGGTATGCAAACTGTATGCGGGGAAGAGGGGGATATAGGTGGGATGGCAACCAATGGCACAGATTCAGCCCCTGACAACCTTGCCTGTACCTCAAGCATATGTTTATCACTGCTAGAGTCTGTGGGGACACTAACATCAGATGGACCGCAGGAGGGTAACGCACCTACATCACCTGTGAAGGCAAACAAAGTCTCTACATTACAATAGAGACACACACACAGACACACACAGACACACAGACCATGCATGTGATTTGACAGAAGTCATGCAGCATGCATGTGATACAGCAGACGGCATGCAGCTCAGGCATTAATAGTGGTAGTTAGCATACATCCCTGGGTTGCACACAACAGCAAGCATGTGTCATAGCAGAAGCCATGCATTTCACACAATCATGGTAGTAAGCATGCATCCCTGTGATGCACCATGTGGACCAGCACAGGTTAACAGTAAACATGGCTGATGTGAGGCATATGTCCCTGACTTTAACATGTAGTATGACATGTAATCTGCTGACATGTGCATTGACATGCATACATGTTTGACACAATGGTGTCCTGACACACGTACAGTGGTGTAATGGTGTCACATTGCAGTGTTGTCTGTATGCCCTACAGATAGAATGTACTTTTAGCAGATGTGCATAACCACTGAAGGGTCGTATGAGGCGTCTATATTGCTATACAGTGTGAAGTACAGACACAGTGCCATTGCATGGAATCATGAGGCGTCTCTATTGCTATACAGTGTGGAATACACACACAGTTCATAGCCATGACTGCGTGCATACACAATACATAAATACTGTGGA
This sequence comes from Protopterus annectens, assembly GCF_019279795.1. NCBI lineage: Eukaryota > Metazoa > Chordata > Ceratodontiformes > Protopteridae > Protopterus > Protopterus annectens. The sequence continues at coordinate 732,924,144 of NC_056746.1, read as the reverse complement.
TTGTGACCCACATCGCTGAGGTGTATACACACTAAACCATGCTGTGTCATGTGTGACAGGTCACCAGAAGACATACCGATGACACCCCTGCACAACTGCTAATATTTCTTATCTGCCTGGCAACCATGTCCACACATGGCAGACTTGTCAATACACCATGTTCCACATGACATTTATGTACCACACACACGAGGTGCACAGCTGACATTGATGTCCAACAGCAGCAAGGGAAATGTATGGTATCTGTGGCCTGATGTGGTGTCTGTTTATGTATGTGAAAGCTGTACAGGTGACTACTGTCATCCTGTGACACAGTCATGATGTTCAACACATCTTATGTGGTCGAAATAAGTGACACCTCCACAAGCTGTGCACAGGCTTTTAGGATGTCCAGTGTTCCACATCTACTATATAACCATTCAACAAAGGCTATAGTTGGACCATGTGTAGACAATGTGCAACAGGGTGTACACACATACACATCACATCTACTGTGTGTTGATACATGTCTCTGGCCATCCTCCATGGCCATGTGTGAACATGTGTTGGCCAAATGTTTGTGATGGCTGTCTATCTCACATGTCTGTGTTGTCCCATATGACATACACCCATAGATGTCAGATACTCTACTGTCCACTGGGTTATGCAGACAAAGGGTTGTATGTTTGGTATGTGGGGTATGTTTTATGGGATAGTGAGACAATGTTGCACTCATTGCAGGGGCATATTCCACAATGGTGAATCCTGTGGGCTGACCATATCCCAACTCACTGTGTAGTACTGTTTGCGTACCCTACATGTGTTATTCTGATGTATAGTACATATTCCTAGAGTGAGCAACACCTCCACCATTGTATGCACAGCTGTCCACACATCTAGCAATGACAGTTACTGTGGTTTCATGTCGGTGTTTAGTTTAGTTTGTATATATTGCACATGGGTAGCCAGTGTGATTGATAAAAGATGTGACCTGTATATCATGACTGGACCATACATTATGTGTACATGTGTTAACTGGCCACATGGTGAATAGATCTGTGCATTAACATGCCTGATACTGATAACTGTCTCACCTGCAATGGCCTGATGTCTCTGTGGCACGCCAGAGGTATCTGTATAAAGGTAACACAGCAGTTTGATCATTATCCATGACTGTATGACAGCTACAGGGTGCACTGTGCATGTTAACACATTCACCAGTACAATAGCATATACTATGGAGTATGCACATGTGTGCATACACAGGGTAGCATACTATAGTATGCGGCATGTGTGTAAACATGCCCTGCATATGATGTTACATTACATATTGTACAGTGGCACATGCAACTAAATGGGATATAATAGTTATATGTGCAGTAGTGACGTACCAGGCAACTCCAGGCTCGGTGGTTGGGAGACACCCACCTCCACAATGGCAGCTAGAGTTTGTGGATGCTGTTCTGATGGGGTCCCCAAGCTGGCCAGTAGCTCCTCGGTAGGTGTGAGTGGGGACTGGGTTGGTGGCCCACCACCTGTTCTACCTTGTTCCCTGGCGATTGCATTGGCACGCTGTTTCGCATGTCGGATCAGGTCCATGCAGTGTCTGCGCACCTGCTGGTAGGTGCGGTTATGGCCACCCACATCATTAACCCTCCTGCAAAGTTCCTGCCACAGGTCATCACGCTGCTGGGCATGCTGTGGCACATGGCTGAACAATACTTCATAGTTATCCTGGAGTTAAGGTATGACGGCATCATCCTCCAAGCGGCTATATGCTGGCAGTCATGATCAAGGCATTATCTGGAAGACATAATGATGGAAACAGGTCACACTATCTCAGAGACGCACAGAGATACAGCTGCACATACATGTGTATTACATTTAGTACATATGAACAGTTGTCTTTGCAAATCGTCATGACACTGACACGACTGACATGTTTGTGTCACACACATGTAACACCCGATGGGGATTGGATATTATCACCATATATATGTGTCAACACATTACATTGCTCATACTCCATGTGAATGCTGTCTTGATGTTGGCATGTCTGTTTGACTGTACTGGTGTTCTTACCTATCAGCAAATGCCTGGATGTGTCCACATTAATGCTGTTGACCTTGATGCTGTGTATATGTCACATATCAGCACATACAATGCCTTAATGGACATGAGCAGTGACAATGCAGACATGTGCATGGAAACCTTTACATGCATGTGTTTTGCCATATACATCTACATGGCACTGTACAGCAGTTTAGCATCCTGCCACGTATCGCCTGTGTTGCACATGTGATACACATGGGACAATGGCTAGCTGGATGGTATTCGCAGGGATGGTTATCAACTATAGCATGTACGGCCAAGGTCATGTAGTAGTATGCATGCCCTGGGCCATGTATGGGCATAGGATGTAAGGTTTTGTAGCTGTGTCCGACAGCCATGTTCCCGCTGCCAGGTGAATCAGTGCCACATTACTGATCCAGACAGTTAATGATACATCTACCATGCGGTCATTGCACCATGTATGACAGAGATGACATGTGCAGCTTTGCTGGACAGGGTTGCATGGTATGGCAGGAGTATGTAACATGTATGGCACATGGATCTGTCCAGCATGTGGCGATCCTTGTACTAGGAAGGTGGCGGTCCATGATGTATGTCTTTCAGATCAGGATATGTACGTGTAGCATGTCCAACATCACAGTGTTGCACATGTCTTTATGCAGGGTAGGCAGCATGCTGCATAGTGAAGATGAGGATTGTGAAGGCTGGTGTTGCCCATCCAAGCATGGCCAATACCCCTTAAAGGTGATATGTGATCCGATATTGGTCACTTTAGTGCTGAGTATGGCTGTCCAATGATCGACATGCTCATGGATGGCACCCTGTCATGACTTGGGTTGCCTCTTATGACTACCTAATAGGCCTGGTGACGTCACTAGCTCAGGAAGGTAAACTGCACAGCACCATCCCTTACACACAGTGTCCATAATGTTGACCGCTGCCTAGGTGGTAGTTAATGAGTACAGGGTTATTAACCTAGCGGTGACAATGCAATAAGCAGCTGTCAGATTGTGCACCTCACCCACAAAGCCCATTCTGTATGTTGTCCACAACACTGTGTCAGCTATTGCTCCTAGGTCATGGCCATTCACATACTTACATACGCAGATGCCTCCCATTTGTCTGTGTGGTATGGGCTACAATGAGGTGGGAGTACAAAACATTAACCCTGTTTTACTGTAGCTACCACTGGTGTGATATGCACATGTCACTCAGACACCTTTTGTAGTGTTGCTTCTGTCAACAGGCCACTGGTAGAACACTCCTGTGACATACAAAGCTACATCTAGTATACTCAGTGTAGCTGGAACACAGTATGGTTGATGATGTCCTATGACCTGTCACAGGTATGCTATGCAGTGTGAAATCATCCGTACTGTCATCTACATCTGTACTGCTAACAACATCTACGTTGATTAAGGTTAATGGACTTTCAGACCATACTCAGCAGGGTAATAGTGCAGTGCCTCCCATTATGAGTGGCGTCTCCACTTTGTGGGTTGTGATAACTGTTGCTGTGCTCCATTCAATGTTTTCACAGACTGACATGAACCTATGTTTTACATGGAAGTGTATGTGTAGAGCAAACTGTTTTGCTATATGTGTATTATATGACCAGAGATGTGGACAGGTCACATGCAGCCTGAGTGCACCTTGTACCATCATAGTTATGGTTACAGGGGCTCTGCAGTGTTCATGGATATGTGACTGTGTACCTGTTGGGGGGGACAGTGAGTTTATATTATCCAACACCCTATCTGTATTGCATATTCATGCTCAGCACTTGTTCAGAACATGTAAGCACTTCATGAGCTACTAATTACTATAGCACTCAATCCTACTCATTTCCTACAGGTAAACACTGTTTGTCCTTACATTTCCAGCTTGCTTACAGTACAACAGCTGTTGTACACACTTACCTCACATATCTTGTGAGAAATGGTTGAATATACAGGCATGTCCAAGTGTCAATTACCAGTGTTATTGCCTGTCTATATGATGAATATGGGCAACATGAGGCAATATAGCAATTGTCTCATGTACACAGTCAATGCTCACCTCCTAACATATGACACTACAGCCTGTGGGAGATGCACATATGTAGCCATGCTGGAGGTAATGCTCTCTCCAACTCAGACTGAACCTGACAATCATTTGGGGATGTTAAACGTTTGCACCACACCCCACTCATCACATGATGATCTCCACCACCACAGGCCACACATAGTAAGACTACAACATTTGCGGAGCCTCTCCATACTACTCTGTGTAGGCAACAGAAGCAGCCCTCATCACCAAACACAACACCAATTACTTATAGCCCACAGACTCATGTGTGCCCATCAACTACAGCCAAAAGGGTGTTATAACATACCCAACACACTAGTCATAGGTGACTCTGTAGGCGGTCACACTGATGTCCCACTCAACAGGCTACACAAGGCGATAGTCACTTTCATCTGGCTGTCGGGTAACAGGATTCACAACATAACCTATGCACTCAGGTCACTCCTCAACAGGTACAATATGACTGTCATTCTCCATGTTAGTGTGAATGCCCTGAGATGTACTTCCTGGACTACATGTACAGGGACATGCAATAGCTCACCGATCTTGTAGCCCAGGCAGGTATCGCCCAAGCCCTGAGAAGCATTCTGCATTCGTCCAGACTGATACCACAGTACAACAACTGAATTATTCACTTCAACAGTTGCCTATGCTTCTGGTGTCATTCCAAAGGTATCCAGTATCTGTCTGCTTTGAATGACATGGTCGACAAAACACGATGCTTTGGCACAGATGACCTGCACCTGTTGACCCTGGGATTACGGATAACATCAAAGGCTCTTGCTGCTCCTATACTGCCTGTTTTAGACACATTTCAAATAACATATTCACCACCAGAACAGGAACAGGCAAGCAAAACCTGAGGGTAATGTTACTCAGTGCTTGACATCTTCATCTTAAATGCACTCAGCCGAGGCACTCCTTATAATGGACCACTTCGATATCTCTGCAGTGACTGGGACCTGCTTCTAGGCTCCGGAGAGCACCCCTGCACAGACAGGCTATTACGCAGACCACACCTTTCAGTCATGTAACCAGGACCGGAACACCCACGGCAGAAGTGTGTCCATATTTCACAAGGATGTACACACCTCCAGGCTGGTTGCTTAGCACAATGCATCAGAGGTAATCCAAGTGCAGCTAACTGTGGCCAGAACTGCAATACAAATTGTAGCTTGCTATGGATTCCACACCATACCCCACGGTTAACTGCCCTCATTTCTTGGTGTACTGGACAGTAGGGTTCAAACAGGAACTACTGATGTGAGACTGACACTACCCCACACTTAACTGGGATACCTACTCATGTATCGACACATTAGGCCAACACTTTCTGGGATTCATAACCTCCAATTGGCTGGATCAACCTAGACACACCACCACCAAGGCCAACAATATCCTAGACCTGGACATTACCAACATGTGTGACTGGGGTTCCACACCTGGGGTTATCCCCTCGTTGGTCAGTTCCGAACGTATGTTAATCACCATTGTTATCCACATCCCGGCACCACACCCTTCACGGAAAACACAGTACAATATTTCTACAAAGCCAACTTCTGGCTTCTTATGACAGTAATAGTAAATGTCATGACACCGGTGCAGATGGACAATATAGTTACAAACACTGAAACATACACAACTGCACTTCATTAGCACTTACACGACTGCATGGATCATGCTATCCCAAACAGAGCCATAACAGTACTCACCATTTAACGGATGCCACTCTGGGGGTCCAGTGCCATGAACATAATGTACAACAGAAGGAGACTGTTGCAAAGTAGAGTACAATCCCATGGGTGGGGTAGCTCCCTGGTCAGCCTTAGTAGGAATCTGAGATCCCTTATCACATCCTCCAAAGTTAGCTACGTAAACATTACTGCGACACATTCCAAGGACTACCACAAAGCGTTATGGAGGTATGTCACTACTCTCTATGGCAATACCCACATCTGCTCTGACATACAATGGTTAGGCAGGAACATTATAGAACCGACTGATATTGGCAACATCCTGGCAGATAAGTTCAATGCTAACTTTACACCCATCTCACACCCTACAGGGCCCAAATCTATACAGGAACAATGCAGAGTCCCTGCAGTCACAACTATGCAGGTCAAACCTGCACTCTCTAAAGCCTGGAACACAGACTCCATGTGACCGTCCAAAATCCCAGCCTACGATTTACACAAACCTCAGAATGACATGGCTCCCCACTTGGGCACCAAATTCACTAATAGCCTTGTATCAGGATTGTGACCCCTGAATGGTGCACAGCAACAGTTATCACACTCCACAAAGGTGGCGCCACAATGGACCAGAGGAACTATTGCCCTCTACGCCTGTCTAGACTGTTCTGCAAGTCTATGGAGCACATCATCATGGAAGTCATTCACGGAGACATTGGTGGCCTCAAAAACTTTGATACCACCCAGGTTGGATTTGCTAGGGCCAGACCATGGCTCCTACACCTGGTGGAGTCCTTTGAGACAGTTACCAAGGTAGTAGATGGTGGTAAGGAGGTCCACACAGCCTACCTTGTCCTCTCATTGGCTTTCAACACCGTTCCCCATTCTGTTATTGTCAACATACACATCCACCTGCACATTGACCCCTACGTCTCGAGATGTTATGGAAAGTGACTCACAGACAGGACCCACACAGTGAGGGTAGCATACCATAGTTCCTACTGTAAATCAGTTACAATTGGCATACCCCAGTCCTCGGTCATAGGGCCCCTCATGTTCGGTATATGCTTCCCTGAGGTACAGGCTAGCACAGAAGGACTTTCCCTCAATAGGTTTCCTGACGACTGCAAACTAGGAGCCATGATTGATTCACCAGCTGATACAGACACCCTCCATAAGGGTGTCACTGTGACAGATACCTGGTGTCGATAACATGGCCTCAAGCTGCATGCCACAAGGTGCATAGACATTCCCTTTGGATTACACCAATCACCCACTGACTATCACATAGGTGGTAGTCCCCTACATACATAAGACATTATAAGGGATTTTAGTACACATGTAGATAGCACCCACTCCTTTGAAACCATATTGCCAAGGTGGCATGGATATCCTTCTACGTGGCCACCCTAATCTGTAATGGGTTTGTAGCCGGAACAAAGGCACCCATTGTACCTCTATACTCCTGACTTATGAAACATGTTCAAGGGTACAACACTCCTTTTGAGGTGTACCTTACGGAACAGCAACAGCTTTAAATACCACAACATTAACACACCAACAGGATTATTGACCTCCGAAGGATGACGTATACAGCACAACTACAGAAACCCCAACTGTACTCATTTGCATACTGCATACTCAGAGGTGACCTCTGCTGAACATACAAGACCCATGTCCACAACAATATTGATGGATATGCTCCACATAAGCAACATAAGCAAAAGCCACTGACAGCAACATGCTCTGGGATATGTACCCAAATGCAACGATGAGTAGGACATGCTGGAGGGATACATTCCTGAACCGGACACTCACCACGCTTTGGAACATGATTCCTATGTACATCAGGCAGAGACTCTCACTAGCACTCTTCATGAGATACCTCGATGGGTGGATGGGAGACAGACATGTACGCCAGGGATCACTGCAGTGGCTGTACTGTACACAGGTGCAGGAAACAAATGGCTCTGCTGTTCACAGGTACAGGACACTAACCTAGGGAGGTGCTGCCAGTGAAAACACTGTAGTTGGGCTTACAAATGGGCTTGGCCAGACAGCATAGTACCTAACTATGAACCTATGAAGCTATTACATGTCCTTTGTGCATGGATAATTGAGTAGCTCTTCCATTTCAATTAGCTATCATGCTGTTACACTGTCTGGTGACTACAAGCCATATGTATCCTGTTATTGTGTATTGTACATGCCAATAGACATACCTTATGTTTGCATAATATAACAGTAATGCTATGTAAAATATTTGACATATCTACCTACAATACTGTACATTTCACATTTTTGAAACAATATCCCATAATGCAAAGCATAATTGCACAGCAGGACCACCTTAGGCATGTTATTCTAGTTATATGCCCATACATATGCCTACTGTTACAGTATATCAACATATACTATCCCCTCTTAAGGCACGTACTTGTTGGACAAACCCTATCACTGACAGTGGCTGGAGTGGAATTGTTATGTTTAAAGCCCTTATGTAGCATCCCTTGTGGTGTATGAGGTGTTTACCTTGTGGCCCACAGCAGTACACACAATTTCTACAAGCGTTAATATGCTCAACAAGACATCACTACATAATACCTTTTCCCACTGTATGCATTACATACACTTTCATTAATACAGAACAGGTACTACATACACTAACATACTGAGTGTTCTACATACCTTCTTAGCGGTCCGAGTTTACGAAAATATCTGTCTTACTCCTTTCCTGTTTAAATGGTTCTATGGTATGAGCATACGGTTTGAATGTATGGCAAGCTATCCTTTTATATGTAGATACCTGTAACATGTGGTATCCTGCCACCAATTGGTGTTCCGGAGTAAATTATTGCATGCACATCAGCTGTGCAGCTACTCCATTAGCCAATTACATGGCAACAGTGGGGTATAATTGAATACTCCACTTGGGCATTGTCCTTTTGCCCTACCTTCGAGGAAGACGGCCTAGATGTGTTTTGTTGTGATGAATTGCAACTGCTATATGGAGAGACACAGATATTTTGAAATCATGTCCCCCATGGATTGTGTGTGACTGTTAGAGTATGTAGTTCTACATGTGAGTATAGCTGTTATCTCAACTGTCTGATATGAGACTATTGCAAACAAAACCTGTAACTTCGGCGTCTGTTCCATTGTACAATAGCAATGATTTTACATGGTGCCATTACAAGTGTGTCTCTCACAAGGTATGTTAACGCTTCTGCAGATGTCATTGAGTGAGTGGATGTTTGTGATGTTATTACAATCTGTATTGCAATTGTTTCGGGTGTAGGAGAGATGTAGGTTGGTGTACATTGCAGATAGAGGTTTGTGGGGACCGCATTTATACATATTCCATATGTGTGTGGGGGCTCCTTCCCTAATTGAAGACATATCATTTAGTAGACTAATACTATGGTTATTGCAGGCTTATTCATTAAGCCATTGTTAATTGGTTCCTATATAGCATGCAGGTGATGGTGATCCTTCAATCCTTCCGGAAATACATCGATATGTAATGGAATGTTACTACATGAAAGCTGTCTTGTGTATTTCTGTCACAGATATTTGCACTCATTGCAGTTGTGTTGGTGACTGAACCTCTTTGGCTTGGGTTGCCACCTTTTCAAATGGCCATATTGGGACATTTGCAGGACACACATCGGGGTTTAGAGGCCGGCACATACCCATGGTCAGTACAAAGGATAGAACTTACTTTTGTCCTAAATAAAACCTTATTCTTGTAGCACTTTAGCTGCTTATTATGTTTCTTGTAACATTTACGTATTTTAGATACAGGAATAACTATTTTATGCAACTATTACATAATATATGGGACATAATTATGTCCTACAATCTCAGGACATTTGCCCTTTTTAATATTTTTTGTCAGGACACAAATGCCCAAGGAGGGACTGTCCCTTTCAAAGTGGGACAGGTGGTAACCATATGCCTAAGGCCAGCTATGACCACACCTACTGTAATAATCTACCACTGAGATAGCACAAACAGACACACGATACAAGCACACACCCACACACACACACACACACACACACACACACACACACACACACACACACACACACACACACACACACACACACACACACACATTACGGTCCCATGGAAACACACACCACACTCTCAACACACACTTACACACACTACAGCAATCAGGAACACACGTAAACACTGTACCTACCTGGACCGCAGCAGCAGCAGCAATACCTAAATGTCCCTTAACATTGTGATAATATTACTTGCGGTTCTAGTGTTCCGGTACTGTGGTCTTTCAGTCTTTAAGCCTCGTGATTACGCATGTCGGTATGTAAAGCATTCGATAGTTGGCAGTATCCTATTTATTTGTGCCTCCATGGTTGTGTACATGTCGTTAACCTATCTATATATTTGCAGATATATGTATATCCGTATATATCGACATATATCTCTCTATCACCCTTTCTATCTCTATTATATATATATATATATATATATATATATTTATATAGAGAGAGAGAGAGAGTGAACACACCTTTCGTTGGGTACATGGTGGTGTATACTGTTTCCTGAACTCTGCACTTTTGTGTTTTAACCTGTTATAATACACACCTGCCGTTGGTACATCTCGGGTAGCTTAGTGGTAGGTGATTGTGTACATGGTTGCGTGTTCTACTCCTGGCAGTGGCCATTTTACCTCTCAGAGCAGGTGCTATTAGTACAGGGGTGAATAATGCTGGTTTCACCTGTTCTGGACATCTTTGACCGTGATCTGCGTGACATTCAGCAAAGCTTAGACCTGTTTTGCGCATATCTGTGTAGTCATGTTTAAACAACGCTTACTGTCACTTGCTGGTGCATAAACCCGCTAACATGTGCTTAAACCTGCTCTAATGACCTGCATCCAACATCCATTATTTGTGCCATCGGGATTATGTAACGGCCCTTGCAGGACATGGAACCGGGAATATGCATGACACAGTCAGTGGCTTTACCACTTGGGCATCTGGGATTTATACAAGTGTTATGGTGTTTTGTATGTGGACTGTACTATGGCCATTCCTCCATATTGCAATCAAATGTGTAACTCAAGTTAGTTTACATATGCATGAGCCCTATTAATGGTATGTCCAAGTGATGTTTAATGGATGTGCTCCAGCATTGGGAATCTATGTCACAGTGAGCCACACACTGTAATGTGCTACACCTTGACACAACCATAACTGGAGAATGCTGGGGTGACAGATACCTGTCATGGGTACTCCCCATGCTTTGACACTACATCCCTGATTACATTATATGGAGCCCCTCATTAACACACCAGGGAATCCATGCAGAGTGGGTGGGGAACAGTGGTTACACACATGGATCCCACAATTGGCTTTGCTCCACAGAGGGACAGTTAGTTAATCGATGGGGTGGCGACAGCAGACACATTTTGTCTAGGCTGATGAATGGCCTCTGACAATCGGGCATGTACCTACCAATGTACTTAGGAACCTATACATACAGTATCAACATAAGCTGTTAGCTTCGTTTACTGTTCAGGTGTTGACATTCCTTGTTCCAATAGCTGTTGTGTGTGCAATAGTTGAGGGCTGCCTATGTAGGATTCACACAGTAGGCCACTTATACATTACAATTTACAGGTGGTTGTGTGTGTGTGCCATCCATTTTACTGTGTGTGCAGGTGGAGAAGTGTGTCAGTCCGTAGGGGCCTACACTGTCAGTGTATGTGCTATATGTTCCCTCTTTGCCAAGGCGTGGGCATATTGGGAATGCCTCCATCTGCCTACTGAGGCTGGCACAGGGTGTTCGTGGTCTGAATCCCTCTGTGCCTGTGATGGCCTTGGCAATTGCAGTGGGCTGTAAGGGCCTTCACCATTATGTCCCTGCTGCAGCTGTTTCTGCAGGATCATATTATGTAGCATGTCACATACTATAATGATGTGGGCACATGTGCCTGGAGAGTACTGCAAGGCTCCACCAGATATGTCCAAGCAACAGAACCATGATTTCAGCATCCCAAACACATGCTCTATGATGATTCTTGTTTGTGCATGTGCCTCATTGTTTGTGCATGTGCCTCATTATGGCCTTCTTGCATGGGTGTGTGTGCATTTCTGAAGGGGTCATCATCCACGGCTCCAGTGCATAGCCAGCATCCCTCACAAGGTGACCATATGGATGTCCCCCCTGACAAATACCTGATACAGCTGTGAGGCATGCCAGATGTGGGAGTCATGGTAGCTTTCAGGGCTGCCAGCACACACATCCGTGATAATGCCCTGGGCATTGCACACAACCTGGCAGTTGATGGAGTGGTATTCCTTGCTGTTTATGTAGCGCCTACCATGCTCACCGGGTGGTGACTTGATATGTATGTGCGTGCAGTCTATTGCACCCAGTACCTCTGGGTAGTGTGCCACATGGTGGAAGAGATGCATATTGCTGGCCAACTCCTCCTGAGTTTGGGGGAAGTATATATGCTCATTGGCATGTGGTAACATGGCATCCAGGAACTGATGGAGTACCCTGGATGCTGATGCCTGTGAGATCCCCATGATATCTCCAGTTGGCCTTTGAAAGGTACCTATGGCTAGTATTCTCAACTTTAGACGTACCTTCGTGTCCACTGGGATGGGTTCCCCTCTGTTGTTTCTGGATCTCAGGTGTGGCCGGCACAGCTCAACTATTTGCTGCATGATGTCCCCTGTCCACCCTGTAACACTCTACTATATCCAGATCATGTAGCCCCTGGTAGGTTACACTTGGTCTGAACACTCTTCTCCTCCTCTGGAGCCTGAGGTGGTTATCAGCATCATCCTCCACAACACCTTCAGTCTCCAACACATGGTGATGAATCACAGCTATGGCAGCTCCCAACAAGTACATTGGAAAAGTTCCCCATCTGTTTACACAGATGGTGCAGTGTTTGGGAATACACAGATGTGTGTGTGTGAGGTGCCTTCACACTTTATACTATTGTGCTTTGAACACTGATGATGTCATAGGGTGTGTATGTACAATCAGGGATGCAGGGTATCTTATGTGTTTTACTACAGGTACTGCTATTGTGGTGCCTTTGGTGTGTTGAATTACATTTAGCTGCTATGGATTACCTCTTGCCCTTGCCTTAACTTTTCTTAACGATTCCCCTAACATTGTCTGGCATGCATCCAGCAGCCTGCTTTCTTTTGTACTTTCCCAAACCAAGGTTGTCTTAAAAAATGTGTTCTATAGCTGATCTACTGCAGGTTTGCTTTGTTCTGCGGTGACAGTTCTCTTTTCTTTGCAATCTGACACCTCCCCTATCCTGTTCTGCAGGTTGCTGCTAGCAGCCTTGTTAGCTGCCATCAATGACCCACTGTGAGTTAATAGGTGTTAATTGCTCAGTTGTATTCCAATTACTCTACTGCGGCATTTCCTTATTCTCTTCCCCTAAACTTCCTGTTTGAGCTGTGGTGCGCAGCGCGTCCGTCCGCTTACCGGGTTTCGGGCATGTTTTCATCTGCGTACACATGTGCTTTTGGGCACCATGTGTGCTCTCAGCTAAGCAAAGCTATACCTACATCCACACCCCTATCCTGCGGCTTTGCTTAGCAAGGGGCAGCCCAGATTTGCATTGCTCCAATGTGCTTACAGCTATGGTGGCACACCCCACTGCTGATGTCATGTATACCTCCAGGCCACTCCTCGGTGTTGTAGCACTGCGCCGTATGATACATCCTTAGGCCGGCGGGACTTTTGCGATTCAATATTACTTGCCTCATTTGCATGGCATTGACTATTAATTCATAGTTACCACACCGAACACTATCACAGACCCTTAGCAACCCTTGCAGCTTGGTTGTGGTGCAGCATGCATACCATTGACTATTATGGTGAAAACATGATTTGTGTTACATTGCAATTTTATGACATTTGTATATATTTTCCTTGTGTTCCCATTTGCGCACACATGCCCTGCGGTTGTACTTTGCGTTACTGTGGCCATGACATTAAATGTTATTTTTTATGTGTTGTGCATCTTTTCTTATGCCATTGGGTGTATATTTAGCCATTGGCATATGTTAACTTTGTAATACATGAGTCTGGTCCACTCTCATGGCTCTGATGTTCTCTTTGGCAAAATGTAAACCATTTTTTTTTTTTGGTTTACATTTCTGTAGGCTTACGCTACGCCTACACCACTTCATGAATCGCTATGTACCTTAATTTGCATGCTGCAGTACTGCGCATGGGGTGATTAGCATACCTGAGCCGAGAGCTGCGCAGATCTGGTGTATGCTGGTAATGCACATGGAATTGGATCTTTCCTGAATCACTCGGTGGCCATATTTGGCATTATACCGCCTACGCTACCCCTGTGCCTGGTGCAAGCTTCATGAATCCCGGGGTTTGTGTTTGTCTATTTCTAACCACAGTCCTGGCAGTCCACTGTAAACTTTATTATGAAATAGGAAATACACAAGCTTTAGCAGAACTACAGCTTGCATATTTATAGCTGCATAATATAAAGTGTATGGTATGTTGTCAGTAATATGTTCAGAAATATTTCTGGTGAATCCCTGCTTACAAAGCTATTGCAGTTCTCTCTATGCAGGTCAAGTACTGCATCAAGTACATTTGTCAGCTAATTCCTCTCCACTGATAAGTTGTACAGAAAAGAGTAACGTACTTCAGAATGGCCTGCTTGATTTAACAGTACTGCCCTTGCTTCTTTAACACATACTAACTCATATCAACACAGGCTGGCTTAATTTCTAATTCTGTAAGAAATGTATGTGCAATTATCCTTGCACCACACCATACTCATCACATAGTCCCTCAAAATCTACACCACCAAAGCACACACATATAAACACAAAACACATACCTACATTCATGGAGGCTCTCAATAAAAACCTGCTCAAGCAACAGAGACCTCCAAAGCAGAAATGCAAGCAATCTCCACCCCCCAACTCAACCCAAATGACACATAGCCCACAAACTCAGTGTGCCACTCAACCACAGCCCATAAGGCATAGCAACATACCCAACACTCTAGTCATAGGTGACTCTATAGTCAGGCACACTAATGTTCCCCTCACCAGATTAAACAAGGAGAAAGTTCCTGTCAGTTGAATGATGGGTGCCGGGATCTGCCACATAATGCACACACTCAGTTCACTCCACAGCAAGTACAAAAATGACTCTGTCATTGTCCATGTTGGTGTGAATGACCTGAGACTTACCTCCCTGGACTACATGAAAAGAGACATGGAGGAGCTCTCCGATCTTGTAGCCCAGGCAGGTATGTCCCTAGCCCTGAGTAGCATCCTGCCATCACCCAGAATGATACCACAGTACATGGACAAAATTATTGACTTCAACAACTGGCTAAACTTCTGGTGTCATTCTAAGGGAATCCAGTATCTGCCTGACTGGGATGACATGATTGACAGACCACGATACTTTGCCAGAGATGGCCTGCACCTGTCACCCTTGGGATTCTGGATACTGGCTAAGGCTCTTGCCACCCCTATAGTGCCTTTTTAGGCAAGGTTCAAATGACAAATTTACCACGGTAACAGTTACAAGCAAGCAATATCTGAGGGTAATGCTACTCAGTGCTAGAAGTCTAAACCTCAAAATGCACTCACTCAAGGCACTCCTTAAAATGGAGAACATCGACATCTGTACAGTGACTGAGACCTGGTTCAAGACTCCAGAGAGCATCCCTGAATTACCAGGCTATAATTTATACCACACCTTCCGGCCAACTAACCTGGGACTGAAACACTAAAGGCGGAGGCGTGTCCATATTCATTAAGGATATCCACACTTCCAGGCTAGTTGCTCAGCATAATGCATCTGAGATTATCCAAGTGCAACTAACTCTGGGCAAGACCGCAATCCAAATTGTAACTTGCTACAGATCCCCCACCATGCCCCATGATTCCCACTCCTCATTTCTTCATACACTAGAAAATATTAGGGTACAATCCAACACCCTAATAATGGGAGATTTCAACTACCCCACCATTAACTGGGAAAACTACTCATGTACCAACTCTTTTACCCAACGTTTTCTGGGATTCATAAATTTCAGTGCCTTGGATCAACTTATCCACACACCCACCAGGGGCAGCAATATCCTAGACCTGGTCATTACCAATGTCGGCCACCAGTGTTCCACATCAGAGGTCAATTCCTCATTGGTCAGATCTGACCACAAGCTAGTCAACCTAGACCTCCACATCCTGACCCCACCCCACATTAGGGAAACCACTGTAAAAAATTTCTCCAAAGCCAACTTCATGCTTCTCAAGACAGAAGTGGCAAACTTCACGACACCCATACAGATGGATAATAAAGGTACGACTGTTGAATCCTACACAAATGCATTTTATAATCACTTACACGAATGCATGGATCATGCTTTCCCTAACATAACCAAGATACTATCCTCCAAAAAAAGGAAGCCAATCTGGTGGTCCCCTGCCTAAACAAACCCTACAACAGAAGAAAGAACCTGTTGCAAAAAAGAGTAAAATCCCATGATTGGAGGAACTCCCTAGTCAGCCTCAGTAAGAAGCTGAGATCCCTCATAAAATCCTCCAAAGCTAGTTATGAAAACAAAATCACCACTGATTCTAAAGACAACCATAAATCAGTCTATAGCTATGTCAAGAATCTCAATGGCAACACTCAAATCTGCTCTGATTTACAGCACAATGGCACTAAATATACAGACCCAACTGATATTGCCAACATCCTGGTAGATAGGTTCAGTGCTAACTTTACCCCCCTCTCACCCCCTAAAGGGCCCACCTCTATACCAGAAGAATGCAGAGTGCCTGTAATCATGGCTGCACAGGTAAAAACCACACTATCCAAAGCCAAGAACACAGCATCCATGGGACCTGACAACATCCCAGGCTGCGTTCTACATGAACTATAGAACAAACTGGCACCCCACCTAAGTACCATTTTCAATAATAGCCTCATCTCAGGCTTTGTGCCCACTGAATGGTGCACAGCAATGGTTAGCTCACTCCACAAAGGGGGAGCCACGACAGACCCTGGGAACTACTGCCCCATTAGCCTGACGAGCCTGGTCTGCAAGGCCATGGAATGTATCATCATGCAACTTATAAACAAACACACTGGTAATCTCCAAACTCTGGATCCCACCTAGTTCGGGTTTGTAAAAGGCAGAGCATGTCTCCTAAACCTGATAGACTTCTTTGAAGCAGTCACCAAAGCCATAGACGAGGGTAAAGTGGTTCACACAGCCTATCTAGATCTCGCCATGGCTTTTGACACCATCCCCCACTCGGAATTATAGATAAACTCCCTAAACTAGGTATAAATCCCTATGTCAGAAGATGCATTGCCAACTGGCTCACTGACAGAATCCACACTGTGAAAGTAGCAGACTCCAAATACGACTTTAGACCAGTGACAAGTGGAGTACCACAGGGTTCAGTCCTGGGTCCTCTCCTGTTTGATATCTACTTCTCTGAAGTACAGGCTAACACAGAAGGTCTTTGGCTAACTAAGTTCACAGATAATTGCAAACTAGGAGCCATAATCGAAACTCCTAATGATGTGGACATCCTACAAAAGGGCCTCACTGAGACAGATGCCTGGTGTCAAAGCCATGGCCCAAAGCTCAATGCCAAAAAGGGCATTGTCATCCCCTTTGGTAATAACTCTGTACCCATGAACTACCACATAGGTGGTAGTCTACTTAACACCGAAAGTATGATAAGAGACCTTGGGACAAAGGTGGACAATCGTCTCTCCTTTGATAATCACATCACCACAGTTGTCAGGAAATCCTTCTATGTGGCACACCTCATCACAAAAGGTTTCTCATCCAGGAAAAAAGAGGTCATTGTTCCCCTCTACTATTCACTTATTAGACCCATTATAGAGTACAATGCCCCTTTTGGTATGTACCTCACAAGACATCAACAAAAACTGTAAAGGCCGCAGAAATACCTCACAAAGAGGATTACTGGCCTCAAACAGATGCCCTATGCAGACTTTCTCAAAAAACTCCAGCTTTACTCCGCTACATATCGCCTACTCAGAGGCAATCTCAGCCTAACATACAAAGCCATGTCAAGCCCAGAACTCTTGGACATGCTCCACTTAAAGAAATCCCAATCACTCCAAGCTACACTCTCTAGGGTCCAAAACCTTGTCAGCACAATAAACAGAACATGCTGGAAGATAGATTCCAGTACAAGAGACTTCCCATACTCTGGAACAAACTACCTATCTATATCAAATAAAGCTCCTGATTAGCACTCTTCAAGAAAAATCTTGATGATTGGTTGGGAAATAGGAAATTCACCCCTGGGATCACTTCTATGGCTCTGCTCGACAGGGGCACAGGGAAATAATTTTCTTGGGTGGCGAAAGCCAGGGTACCTTTTTGGCTAGGCTTGTATAGGCCCTAGGGCCAATAGCCTAGTACCCACCTATGAACCTATGAAACTTAGCTTGCATCACACTGATGTGCCTGTAATGGTAGTAAATACCTTTAATAATTTTGCCATTTTTTAAATCACTAAGTGTCCCTCTTGCCCTCCACCCTCCTGGTCTTCACCAGCTTCCAGCACCTATGTGTAAACCCCAGACAAATATTAGACTAGGGAGGCATTTGTTTTACACAAGAGAGCAGAAACCAGGGGAAACTTTTGCAGCTTATATAACTGATCTGACAAACAAGGCTAAAATGTGTCAGTTTGGTGACTTAAAAGATGAGTTAATAAAGAACAGGCTCATGTGTGGTATTAATAGTGCTGCGGTAAGAAAGATCTTTCTTTGTGATAGTGATTTAATGTTGAATGAAGCCATAGAGATTTGCCAAATCCATGAAGTGACAGAAAAACACACAAGTATGCTTGCAAGTGACACGAGCATGGTTGCAGCAGGCTCCAGAGCAAATGTAGACAGCATCTAGCATGTGGCAAACAGAAATAGGCCTACTAAATCACATGGCAGTCACAAGTCCTGCTGGCCCATCAAGGAAACTGTGTTTTTCCCAGCAAGTTCTAAGACCAGTTCAGTTAAAGGAGGATGCTCAGTACAGTATAAGCATGAATCAGTAAAACCTAAGTCCAGCTTTATTGTTGACTGTGGCAATTGTTGTGCAAATCTTGAGTCTAAAAGAGAAAAATTAGCTTTCGGTCAGCAATGTTACAAGTGTAAAAAATGGAACCATTTCCAAAAAGTTTGCAAATCAGATAAACTCACACAGTTGTAAAGAAAGGTTTCCAAAAAGTTTGCAAATCAGATAAACTCACACAGTTGTAAAGAAAGGTCACACAAAAAAGCAGGTTGATCAAGTGAAGACATAGCAGTCAGCCCTAATTGGTGAAAGAGTTGATGCAGTGAATTTATTGGCAAAAAGTGAAGTGTTCTGTACCATCCAGATCAATGATAACTCCACAGAGCTTAAAGTAGACACTGGTTCAAAGTGCAATGTTATATCAGCAGACGCATTTGTTAGAGTGACAACTAATGAGCAACTGAGCAACTCAGTGTGCCCAATAGTGTAAAACTTGTTGCTTATGGTGGTGAAGAGATTCAAATTAAAGGCTCAGTGATGCTTTCATGTTATTTGGTCAATAACTGTTACGACTTGTTGTTCTTTGTAGTCAGAAGACCAATACAGTCTTAATTAGGTCTTAAAGACAGTTTGATAATGAATTTGCTTTCTTTTACTAAAGAAGTTCATCACATAAAGTGCATCTCCTGGTTCTATTTTTTTCTGAGGCCATTTTCTCAGAATATGCAGATGTTTATGATGACAGGTAGGGCAAACTTCCAGTAGTGTATTCCAAGAAGTTAGACCCAGAGGTCACTCCAGTATTCAGACCAGGAAGAAGAGTTCCGATAGCTATGCAGGAGAAAGTTAAGGCCCAGTTGGATAAAATGGTACAGTAAGGTGTAATTTGTCCAATTACAGAAGCAACTGAATGGGTGTCATTCATGGTAGCAGCTCACACAAAAAAGACTCAGACAAAATCAGAATATGCATTGACCCAAGAGGTTTGAACAAAGCATTAAAAAGACCATTGTCATCCAATGCACACAGTCGAAGAGGTTGCATCCCTAATACCAAATGCCGCTGTTTTTTTTTCTGTCTTGGATGCAAAGAGTTCATTTTGGCAAGTGATGCTTGTTTGCAAATCCTCATTAGTAAACACTTTTTGTACTCCATTTGGCAGATACAGATTTCTAAGGATGCCATTTGAAATACATTCTGCAAGTGAAGTCTTTCAACGTGCATTGGAACAAATTTTTTCAGGTTATCCTTGTGCCATAATAGTAGATGATTTATTGGTTTGAGGCAATGGTGAAGCAGAGCATGACAGAAACCTAAAGAAAGTTCTAGACAGACCACGTGAAGTGAACTTGAAGCTCAATCGTCTGAAGTGCAAAATCAGACTCCCAGAAGTTACATATGTAGGTCATTTATTTACCAGTACTGGCTTGAGAACAGACCCAAACAAGAAATCAGCTATTCTTCAGATATCAGCACCAGACAATGTTCAAGCTTTACAGCATTTCTTAGCATGGTCAATTATTTAGGCAAGTTTATATTAGACTTCAATGAGCTGGCAGCATCTTTAAGAGAGCTAACATGATAAAATGTTCCATGGTCATGGTTAGAACAGTACCAGAAGGCATTTGAATATCTCAAACAGAAAATTGCCACCCCACCTACATTAAGATACTATGATATGAACAAAAATTTGGCCTAGGTGCAGTTATACTTCAAGAGGGAAGACCAGTAGCCTATGCATCTAGAACACTTACCTAAACTGAGATGCAGTATGTTGAAACCGAGAAAGAACTTTTGGCAATAGCATTTGCATGTTCCAAGTTTCATGATTATATTTGTGGTTGAGCTATTCAGATTGAAACTGACCACCAACCTCTAGTTACTATTCTAAAGAAGACTATGCATTCAGCTCCAGCAAGATTACAAAGAAAGATGCTCAAATTGCAAAAATATAACTTCAAAATGGTCTATATGAAAGGCAAACTACTCTATCTGGCTGATACCTTATCCAGATCACACAGGAATACAATGGAATAGCTTGATGTAGAGAATTTTGACTTTGATGTGATGGCAGTGCATAATTTTTCTACTACCAGGCTTGATGAATTGAGAGATTACACAAAAATCTGATCCAATTTTGTAAAAACTCAATCACTACTTTAATATCGGATGGATGTCAAAGCAATCTAGTGTACCGCCAGAAGAGCAAACCTATTTTCTCTACAGAGATGAATTGTTGATGGAAGATGGCATTATTTTCAAAGATCCTAAAATTGTTGCTCCTGCTTCCTTACAACATGAGTACATCTAGATTTTGCATCATAGTCACCCAGGTTCCACATCCACTAAGAGGCAAGCGAGAGAATTAGTATCTAGGCCTTCATTACTAAAATACATTGATAAAGTACTTTCTTCTTGTTCAGTATGCAATAGTACTAGACTACACTTGCAAACAGAACCTCTTCATCTACATCCAATTCCTGAACTACCTTGGTTGACAGCAGCCACTGATATCTTCGAGTGGAAAAATCAACACTACTTGGTATTGGTAGACTCTTATTCAAATTGGTTTGAGACTGATCTACTACCTAATCTCACATATACTACTGTTATTACTAAGCTGAAACATCATTTCTCAGTCCAAGGTAGTCCACACAAAGTTATTTCTGACAATGGTACTCAATTTACTAGCCAGTTGATACAGAAATTTGCAAGAGAATGGAACTTTCTACATATTCAAGAGCATAAAACCAGCACGAAGGTGAACCACTGGGATATATTGCAACAAAAAACACAAACAGAAATCCCAAATATGGACACGCTGAGTCCAAGTAACACAAATAACAAAATATAGCTTATTAACTCCACAAGTCGCAAAGCTTTCGGGAAACCCCTTTTTCAGTGTGTAACTTAAAATGAAATCAGTTTCCTTTTAACAAGTATTAATTTCCTGCTAAAATAATCAATTAAAACACAGCCCACTCATAATAAAAAACTAATTAAAAGCAATTAGAATACTAACATTGCATTTGTTTGTTTCTTTCTAAGTACAGGTTTAATACTGATGGGTGTATTTAAGCCTGGTTTATGGTCAGCATCTAACAATGTTATCCATTCATATTCACATAATTCAAGGTCATTGTTTAAATCACTGCCTCTTATGTTTTTAAACCTAACATCTACAGCTCTGAAACAAAATCAATGTGCTTGACCACTTTTTTTCATATGTTTGGCTAACACATTAGTGGTTACATTCCTCCTTATTTCGGATTTATGGTAGATAAAGCCTATCTTTTAGCTTTCTACTACATTTGTCTATATAAAAAGCTGGACACTGTACACAGCTAAATAGACTATATTATAGGTGTTACATGTAGCATATTTATTAAATATACATTTCCTCCCTGTATTTAGATGTATAAATGTATTGTCTGTTTCAGTGTCTTTACAGCATATACAATTGTGGCACGGATATGTGCCTACTTTATTAGTCTTCTGTTCAAAACTTTCATGCTTCAGATCTTTATAACATAAGCAAGACTTGAGCAGTTTCTATAAGCAAGAGAAGGTCTCTCACCTGTAATTTTCTTTATCTCAGGCATACTTGTAAGAATGTTACAATTCTTTTCTATTTCTCACTGCTTTAGATTTCCTATTGTGTGTTGCTACATATCTTACACTACTCAGTGTTCTAGTTTGTGTAGAATTTATGGCATCTTTGGGGCTAGCTGAAAAATATGGCCTAGCTTCATTTCCTCTTTTCGCTGAACCCTCAGTTTGTATTTGCCATAGCATCTCTAAACTGTACCCTTGCATCTCAAATTCTGCAGACATTTCTTTTAATTGGTTAGAATATTCTTTACTATCTCTATTCACATGACTAGTCCTCATAAATTGATTTTTCAACACACTCATAAATACGTGTGGCACATGCATCCTTTTCCTGTGTATATACCTATTAGCTTGCACTGCTTTTTTATATACCATAGTATTAATCTGATTACTAGACCATTCTAATTTAACATCTAAGTACGTAATACTTTCTTCAGAACTTTCCATAGTAAATTTTAAATAATTAGTTTGATTTAAATATTCAACAAATGCTACTAGTTTCATAGTGTCGCTATTCCAATGCAGGAACACATCATCAACAAAGCATTTATAAAATAGCACTTTGTCTTTATATAGCCCATTGTAAATATATTCATCTTCCCATTTAGATATTACAATGCTAGCATATGTGTTTGCTACTGGTGTGCCCATAGCAACACCCCTCTTTTGCTGGTAAATGCAGTCATAAAATAGAAACACATTATTTTCTAGCAGTAACTCTAGTAGCTCACATACAGTTCTTATTTTCCTATATGTTAAGTCTGTATTCTCATTTAAACATTTTATGTTATTTTATTTAACATTTGTTTACTGGGAAAGTCCGACTTAGAATGAAGCTAATTTTCAGTGGATGCCCGGGGAGAAGCGCTCCAGATCAATGTCTTGTAACATCGGAGGAAACCGTAGTACCAGTAGAAAACCCAAACGAATGCAGAGAGGACATGCAGACTCCACACAGAAGGCACTCCAGCTGAGAACTGAACCAAATATCCTCTTGCTGTGATGTGACAATGCTACCGCTGCACCACTTTGCCATCAAAAAAAAAGTCATATTGTCTCAACCCCTTCAATGGTTGGAATTACTGTAAATAGTGACTTTATATCTAATGTGATGAATAGAAATTTACTATCAGTATGGTCAGAATACCATGCATATAACTGTGTCAAAAAGTCTTCGGTGTCTTTTATATAACTTTTAATCCTACTTAAATATTTATTCAACATAAACTTAAGTAAAGAAAAAATAAATACCTCACAATGGTTAGCTGCACTAAACCAAACAGTCAACAGGTAAAAAACAAGAAAAGTGCAGTTCCACGGCTGATAAAAGACGAAATTCCAAACACAATAAACTAAAAAATAAAAATATAATAAAAAAAATAAAATAAACTTAAGTAGTGTGAGATAGTTTCTGTTATCCATCCTCCCCCCGATACTGTAGGTCTCATTGGGGGGTGCATAAAATCTTTGTGGATTTTCAGCAAGCTGTAAATTACTGGTATCCTTGGACTGGGAACAGTGTAAAAATTAAATAAGGCAGTATCAATATCATTATTTAGCTGCATCTCATATATCACCATATCAATATTACTTATTATTCTTGATACAGCCATTCTGTGAATAGCATCAAAAGTCGTATTGTCATTCAAAAAATTCATACATGCATACATCATACTTTTCTTTATCTAAGATTATCACTGCTCCTCCCTTATTGGCTTGTTTTATAACAATTTCATTATTGTTTTCTAAACGTTTCGAAGCCTCTCTTTCTTGTGTTGTTAAATTGTAATATCTATCCTTATCTTTACCATTATAACATTCTTGTATTTCATGTTCACATACCTCACTAAAAGCAGTGAGTATCAGACAGTTTGTTGGAACAAAGCATCTAGGCTTCTTATGTACCTGCTGTACAGTAATAGGTGTATCATTAAAAATCAATTTTAAACTCAAATTTCTAATAAAAATTCACAAGTCCGTTAGTGCAGTCACCATCGTATCAACATTTGATGGTATAAACTTCAGACCTTTATTGAATAATATTATTTCATGTTCAGATAGCTGCAAACTGGATACGTTCACTACAGGTCCACTAATCACGTTGTTTGCTGTTTTGAGCTGCTTCTCATTTGGGGACCTTTGCTCCTGCAATGCTTTGGGCCATTTCCTCTCTGCTCAGAACTGCCTCTGGAATGATCCTGTGATCAGCTCTTGCCCCTGCCCTTCATCTCTATTATTTCCGGTAATTTCAACTGTAGCAGGGTTGGGGGTTTCTGAAAACCCTCTTGTTGGATATTACCATTTGGCTGAACCACTTGGGTGGTTATCAATTGAGTATTAGTAGTGTTAATTTGTACATTATTTCCAGAGGTAGTTGCAATATTTTGCACTTGTGGATTGTCAGATAATTGGACTGACTCGTTCATTGTAAATGTATCTAGAGTATCAAAAGGTGTATGAGGAGGGGTTGTAGAGATCCTGAATCACCTGAGAGCAGCTTTCACATTGAACTGATCTCTGGGCCAGGCAAAAATATTCCCATGTTCAAAATCATACAGAGCTACTGATCTAAGAGAGTGGAAGGCACTGAAACCTTGCACTGCTTTAAACCATGCCTTAGTAACTGCACTGTTGTCTTTATCTTCAAGTGTGAGGAGGGCTTGGAGTCAGTGAAGCTTTTTATTTAGGTTTCTTGCATTATTCAGTAACACTTTAAGGTTCAGTTGAGTTGATTTTGTCATGTTGGTAGGTTTGTTAATTTGGTATTACCTAAAAAAAGGCAATATGAGGGTGGATAACGTGTTATCCAGTATTTGGAAGCCTAGAAGGAAAAGGTGCAGATCATCCTTGGCAACACAACATGATCTGTTAACCATGTCCTCCCAAGCTCACAAATATTGGATCCCCTTAGAATGACACCAGAAGGATAGCCAGTTGTTAAAATCAGTTATTTTTGCTCATAACATGGCATCATCCTTCGTTATAGTAATATGCTGCTCAATGCTAGGCTCATACCAGGCTAAGACTCATAGTCTGAAAGCCCCATAATATCTCACTTCATATAGTCCAGTGAGGTAGATCTCAAGAGATTTACACTCAACATGTACTATGATGGAATCATATTGGTACCTGCGGCGTAATGACTTGAGTGTGTGCATGATTTGGTGGATACTGGCTCTAGATAACCAACTAACAATTATCTTCTCCTTGTTTAGACAGTTTCAAGGGGCATCATTATATCTTACTCTGTAGTGATGACAGTCCTG
This sequence comes from Protopterus annectens, assembly GCF_019279795.1. Lineage (NCBI taxonomy): Eukaryota > Metazoa > Chordata > Ceratodontiformes > Protopteridae > Protopterus > Protopterus annectens. The sequence continues at coordinate 732,898,381 of NC_056746.1, read as the reverse complement.
GGAAGTGTGTTTGTTTACCTTAGGGGCTTAGTGTTTGGGGCTCCACTAAAAGTGACAGTATGTGTGGTTTTAGGTGTTGTTTTATTCCTGAGTGCCTTTGTGTTTGGCTTTGGCATAGTTTTGACAACAGGTGGCCTAGGAAATCCTTTTTGTTTAGTAAGATTGCTTTTCAGTGCATCAATGTACATTGGTCTATGTCTATGTTCTGTGTTATGTGTGATTGTAGTTGTGTGTGTGGTTTCGACAACCTGATGTGCATTTGTTTATGTGATTTTAACCTCCAGTGTCTTGTATGCTGTGTCTGATTCTTTAGGATGTCATGGCTGTCAGTAAGCATGCGACAGTTGTTACATATCCATCAATTTGGCTACAGAGAAGTTAGAAAATGTCATATCCATATTGTTCAGTCCTTTGATTGGTAATTTACGGGAGGGTATATTGGGGTTAGACATCTATTAAGCATGTTTCATTGGTGCAGGCTAATAAGGGATTTTCCAACTTTTTTCTCTTCATTTGCTCATATTCCTTATAGTCTTTATTTTGATTTTTGGCACATTCACTGGTTGGCTGTTTTTTGTATACTTCTGTTTTATTGACAGTTTTGCTTTATTCCAAAATGCTTTTGCTAAACTAAGCAAATGTGTCATCTTAAACTTCTTTACCTCATGTTTTAAAACTTTCACTATCTTTGGGTCTAATGAGGTCAGTAGATATGTATGCATTCCTCGGTTACAGATCTGCATGCTGATCTTTTAATTTAGTTAATTTCAAGGAGACCCATGCCTCCTCCAGAGCAAGGAATGTATTATCTTGAGTTACACTGGTTTTATATATTTATTATTTGATAAGCATAATGCATTTTTTTTAATTTGTGTGACCAATTGATTCAATACTTCTTGAGGACAATCCAATAACCCCAAAGCTGTAAGTTAGAATGGGAAGAGCAAACTGATTTATAGCTTGAACTTTATTCCTAGATGTCAGGGCAGTTTTCAATATTAGTTTTAATCTCCTGAAGTATCTTTCACTGAGCATAATTCTCATTTGTTCGTATTTTATTGTCAGCTATTAGTCTATTCCTAAATATTTATACACACCTTCCTGTTCAAGTTCTGTTTTATCACATTTCTGTCCCAGCCAGTTTGGTATTTTCCTAGTGCTGTGGCTTTCCTTTTTTAAATGTTGCTTTTGCGCATTTATCAAGATCAAATGCCATTCTTATGTCTTCAGAAAAAGTTTTAACCATTTGTAGCTGTGCTTTCAGCTGCTCAACTGATAAAAAAAATTTAAGTCAACCACAAAGAATAGTTGAGAAGCATTTAAACAAGGTTGTTTTCTGGGAGCCAAATTGTAACAACAGCCTAGTCAGTTAAATAAATAGCTTAATGTGTTAATGGTGAAACAAAACCACAGTGATGGCAAATAATCCCCTTTAAATGTCATTCTTTAAACTTTTCTCCATGATAAACAATTTCCCTTTGTGATGGCTCAACTACAAAGTGGTTTGGTACAGTTTCTTGGTCACAGTAGTGTAGTTGATCAATGTAGGGCATGTCTTAGCCATCTATAAGACTTCTGTTATCCATGAATGTGAAATGCTGTAATAGGTTCATAGGTAGGTACTAGGCTATCGGCCTGAGGGCCTATGTAAGCCTAGCCAACAAGGTTCCCTGGCTTACGCCGCCCAAGAGAGTTATTTTCCTGTGCCACTGTCAAGCAGAGACACAGAAGTGATCCCCAGGGTGTATTATCTATCGGTTCATAGGTAGGTACTAGGCTCTTGGCCTGAGAGCCTACGTAAAATTTTATTTTTTTTTTTGTAACATAGCCATTCCATAATTATTATTGAAAATTGTGTATAATAAATTCTGGTATGTTTTGATACTATGCATTGCTTTAACTATATCTATCCTTTTTTCCATATTCATCTATATGTGATACTTCTTGTCTTAATTGCTTTATAGTTTTGCCTATTCAGTGTTTCCATGATGGCATTCTAGTTGTTCACTTCCTCTTGTTTGTTACTCTTTGCTTTTGTAGTAACACTTTTTCCATGATTAGTTTACCTGTAAACTAATATATCCTACTTATTTATGTTATATCACATTAATTTCTCTTAACAGTCCTGATTACTGTGCTTATTTACTTTACCAACCTTATTACATTTTGGGTCTTATTTAATTTTTGCGATCATTTTCCTTCATCTATCTTAATATGTCTATCCATCTCAATTAAATCAACCAGGTCTTACCTTAAATCCTTTTCTTCTGGCTGAGAGCATCTTCTTTGATCTCTGTTTCCTGTCAGTATTCTGCAGAAAGTTCTAGAATATCTTCCTGTGACATAGCCTCTTGAGATACATTCTGGTTCATCTGCACATGGGGACACATTGGCCCCTCATGCTGTGACATTACCTGAATCAGAGTTTCTATGCTACTTCAACTAGACATTTGCTGCAGGTTTCCTACATAATGCTCCAGAGCATCACCATGTGGGAAATTTTCTTCAGATGACTCCCACTTCACTTACTACTCCTCAATATAGGGACCCATTTTTCCATCATATTGTATTACTACACACGTTGGAGTCTTCAACATAAACCCTTCACTTCACAGATAGCCATCACTTCAATTTCTATTTGTTTAACTTCTGCATCACTGACATTCTTTTCTACAGTCCTCCTTTATGATCTTATTTTTTATATTGTGAAGTTTTCCATATCTGGTTGCCTTTGCCTAGATTTTCCTTCAACTATCTTTGGAGTGGCATTTTTTATTGATTAGTTTGGCCTTTTCCTTTGTGTATATATAGCAGGTGTAGGCTCCTTGGTGGCAAGATATTTCCCTGCTGTACATTTGATTGTGAACACATAGCTGAAGTGATATTCAGTTGCAGAAACATATGGCTGTTGCAAATTCCCTGTGGAAAATGAGAAGCATGCAGTGCCATGGCCACAGCTTCAATAACCAAATGCACAGAGGGAATGTAATGTCTGTAGTCCTCAATGTACCAAGAGAGAGCAGACATTATGTCAGGCATCAGCAGCAGGCTTGCCAGTGGGCTTGTCAGTGGCAGTAAAAATGCAATGCACAATGGGCAGTATCTTTACTATGTGTGTATGTGGACCATTATCCCCTTCATAGTGTCTAGTAAACATTACCTAAGACACATACTGGAGCACAACACACTTTACTTTCCCTGTTCACATGCACTGCTTTATTTAAGCTGTGGGCATGATTCTGCATTCTGCATGATTCTCTTTGCCAACAGATAATTTGCAACAGCCATAGCTTTACAGCTGAAAGTCAATTCAGCCATGTTTTCCCAACCAAATATAAAAAAAGACATGTCTCACTGCCTACAAGCCTGAACCCATATTTGGCACAATATTAGATCTCTTTTTCTTTGCTATGCTCATGGTTCTTTTTATATCTTTAAAATATCTGTCCTTTTTTTTTGTTCTTTACACTTTCTCACTTCCTCTGTTGCTTCTTATTCCAGGCATCTCAATGTTTCTTTGTCTATATAATGTTTTTTTTTTTGTTTGTTGTTGATCTCTTATGTTAAGGAATGCAGATGTTTTTGTATATTTGTAAAATATGGTTCTGTGTGTTGAAAGCAGCTTGAGAGGGCTGGATAAACTAGGGCAGGAAGGGATGAGTCATACTGTCATATATCTTTGCATCATTGTTTACTAAGTAAAGTGCTCTGTAGTTACTTACAGCTACTGATCTTTTTATTTTTACATGGGCAAAAATCAATAGTAGATTTTCTAAGATAATGTAAAATATAATGTATGTCAATCCTCTCTTTGAATAGCATTGTTAAGTGGACTTGTACTAGATTAAATATTTTTTATATGCCTCACAGGTCATCCCATTTAGGCCAGGGCTTTGACATTAGGTACGCTCTTTACTATTCTCTCCATGTCTTCTGTTAAGCTAGATTCACCTGCAGCTGGGGCTTACCTCCTTAACAGCATGGAACATTCAGGCTGCTAAGCACTTTCTATCTGCATGCTTAGGCTTACCCCCACCACCCACAAAGTGAGTCACAGATATCTATGAAGATTGCACATGGTTTGCTGGGAGATCTAAGTAAATACTAGGAATATTAAATGACTATGATGGCAGTAGTGTGCTTCCTTTTAAGTCTATATGTCACTATATAATGTAACTATATGTACATTTTTATATATCAGCAGCTTTTTTAGACTTTTTTTATTTTTGACCAAGGCTTGTACAAATACCCTGTGCAGGGAAGTATTAGTTCTTGACCTCTCAGTCTCTGCCAGCTTAGCCTTAAGTTCATTATAATCATTATAAAGAGCCTGTTTTTTTAGGATGAACCTTTATACTTTTTAAAATCCTTACCCTCCTTTTCCCTCAGATCATTGATAGATTTAGAGTCTTTGCAAGCAGGATTGCTTATGCATCAGTGTATAACTCCTCAGTGGTACATTCATTAAAAACCTATCTGATGAAGTATACTGGACAAAGACATTTATAGGGAAACTCAGTAAGTTGGACAAAATTATGGAGCAACTGGACTGTCCTGCATTTTTACTTTAATCTTTTAGATAGAATATTTTGTAAAAGGGGTCAAGTTGTAAGAATTCCACTGCACACTGATTAAAAATTTGACAGGCTCTACTAGCATGATTGGCTTTTCCTTCCTTATTTTCACTTCTTGGTTCCAATGGAGTATGATCACCTCCACTGGGTTTGGAAAGCCAACACACTGATGACAGGAGCCATTCTGGATTGCATCTTGCTAAATATGGGTTAATTCTTACAGCAACTGGATTTTCTTCAATGTCAACATAAGAAATGGTGTCAAAGGTCTTGGCCAGGTCAATATACACAATATGTACTGCATGGCAAAGTTTTAGGGGAGTGCATTGTTATTCATTTTAAGTAATGACTTTATGTCTCAAAGTTTATACAGTCCAGTGTTGCACTACATCTTCCATTGCTCCCCCACTGCCTGACAATAGTTAGTAAAATTTTAAGTAAATTGATTCCTAAATACTCATATATATAGTTGACTTAAATGTGATTCAAGTTGTAATAGCTTACATTCAGCTCTATGTCAAATGTGTGTAACCAGTGTTGTTTATTTACACATTTGTTAATCAGGTGATCCGAAAGAACATGTGTCCATTTTTAATGGTGACATAGGAACAATGTCTGGTTAAGTGACTTGCTCAGAGTCATGCAGTAGGCACATTTAGGTGGAAAGAATCAAAACCTGTACTTTTACTTGCAGGAAGTAGCCTGTTAATAGCACAGAGACTTAATTATCTGCACTAACTTCCAGTACTAGAATTTTTTTGTTGGTAACATTTCAGTGCTATAGAATGTCTAATTATGTTTGATGTAAAACCAGATCAGTAAAGACATTTCCTGAATATAAGCTTTAATTCCCACTCTGAAAAAATATTATAGCCATAATTTACAAAAATGATTATTGTAAAGCTTTGCAAGCTGCTGTAATATAAGGCATTTAAAGGAGTGTATGTGTTACATGCTCATCTGTTTAATTTAGTAAACTAGAATGTTGATGAATCTCAGAATACTGACTCTAAATGGATGAAAAATTACAATTAGTAGAAAGCATTGTACAGTGAAAAGTTCCTTAAGAGCTGTTTTCATGGAGGAAACTACCTGCACCCACCATGTGGGGGGCTTTGCTCCTGACTCCTTGCATAAATATATTAAAATCATGGTCACAATAGTACAGTGAAAAAAGAAAGGGCAGTTGTAATGATTGGGTGCATTAGTCCCACCCATTGTAACAAAATATGTAATAAGCAGGGGTATGGTCTCTCAATTTATGCCACTACAAGCCAAATCATATATGAGCACTATTTGCCTTAAGTAAATGTGTACTGATGTCCTTGATAATAGCCAGCACTTTTCATACCCAAATAAGCTTCACACTGCAAAGCTGCAGATCAGAGTTATAACCACTGGTTCCCTGGGATTTCAGATACCTTAGAATTGAGTCCAATGCTTTCCAATGCAATCTTACCAGTAATAATTAAAATTATCCAGGAGTTTTTTGAATACAATCAAATGCATAATCTTTTCCAGAAGTAGGGTAAATGATAACTATTTATTAATATTACACTCTTCACCAGTTGTGGTAACACTGACTCCAGCCAGGCACCACTGGAGAATCAAGACTACACACTCGGTGTTTGAATAGCTAATACCAAACAGTGGTCAACACTCTAGATAAATACCTTTCAGCTAACAAATAAATCACTAGCTGGAAGTATTTAATTTACAGAATGACATGGACTTTTGGTATGGAGGCTAGCTGAGACATGTGCCCCAGCCCTTTATTCAATGCTAAAACTCTGTGAGTAGTTTATGCCCAGTCACATATCTTATTGTTTTGTTTGAACCACTGCAGTGTGAAGCTCTCTCAAGGTGCTCTTTTATGTTTGGGTGCATTTTAAATGTAAAACTTGGAGCCTCACATACAATTTTGTAAGATCTATATAACAGTCAAAAATCTTCCTATTATCCCTTAACAAAGATTTTATCAAGTGTGTATCACATGCATATTTTGTAATCATGGTTCTCTAAAACCCTCCCTTTTCTTCATTAGCTTTGTTGTCATCAGTATTGTCTTCTAGCTCTTGAAATCTTTTTCCTAAAAGGTGGACAAACTTCTGTCATGAGTCCATTCTTTGTACTGTAACACAGTGTCCCAGTATACAAATTGTATCTGGTCTTTAGAGTCAGAATCCTCCTTGTCTAATCCTGAAATGTCATATCTGATGGTCTAGCTGTCACAACTCTCTCTTTGTAATTCTTACAAGCCTTCTCGGGTTTGCACAATCTGATCTTGTAGTTAGACAAATACCCTAAGTAATGATAACTGCACTGCAATTTTCAGACAACAGATATGTGTTAGGTTTTCAGTAACAGTTGCATGAAACAGTTATTTTCTAGCAGAAACACATAACTATGCAGAACTTGTACACATTTATATTCTTACCACAACATTTCAAAGTAAATACAACAGTCTGGGTTTTTTTATTTTTATTCAATGTTACAGAGACCTTTATTCACCTGATGACAGTCTTTTATTCATTGCACATAGTACACAATGTACCTACTAGTTGTTGACAATCTACTACTTTCTATTTATTTACCCTGAATAATGCAAGCTAGATATTTTTTTTATTATTTTATTTTATTTATAGGTTAGTACTAGGGTGACTGCCCTTGTGAGCCATTTTAAGCCTATCCAATTTCCCCATGAGAGAATCAAACCCTGACCCTTGTATTTGTAAGGTAAACATCTGACCCAATATGCCACCCTCCCACCCTAATACTAGGGTAGTGTAGCAGATCCAGCTGTGAGGTGTCAGTGTAGTACAGATGTGAAACCCCCATATAAACACAAGGGTTCCATACAGTATAACCACAAGATAATATAATGTAATGAAAGCACATAGGGGGATGTTATGGATGGTAAACATGCATATCATAAGATGTCATAATTACATGACTGTTGCAATGTAAATACATTAAGGTTAATTGACCTTAATATTTACTCACCAGCCTCACAGTGGAGCCTTAGCAGCCTGCTGGCATGTTCATCAATATCTGCAGCCCTCACATCTGCAGCTGTACAGGAGACAAATAAACATTTATGCATACCTATTGATTACATACTCAGGCTGGACTTTGCAGAACACTAATTGATACTGATACCTACACACTACAGGGACATCCTGTGCCTGTGCATCTTGTTTTGTGACAGGGTAAATCACACCTTGCTGCACCATTTTATCCAACTAAGCTAGAACTTTGTCTTCCATCACTATTGGAACTCTTCTTGCTGGTCTGACTACTGCAGTGATCTCTGGATCTAACTTTCTGGAATACACAACTGGAAGTTTGCCCAATTTGTCATTGAAAACATCAGCATACTCTGAGAAAATGGCTTCTAAAAAACTGGAACTCGGAACTGCACTTACATGATGAACCTCTTTGGCAAAAGAAAGTAGATTAATTCTTAAACTATCTTTGAGACACCATAAAGATTGCACTGGTCTTCAGACTACATAGAATAACAAGTTGTAACAGCTCTCAGCCAAACAACTGAAGCTTCGGTCTTAATTTTTTCACCCCACCCCCATAAGCAACAAGTCTCGTACTACTGGTTAAATTGAGTTGCTCTTTAGTTCTCACTCTTGCAAATGTGTCTACTGATATAACATTACACTTTGAGCCAGTGTCTACCTTGAGCTCTGTGAATTTTCCATTAATCTGGACAATACAAAATACTTCACTCCTTGTTAACAAGTTTACCACATCAACTTTTTCACCAAGCACTGATACACCATCCACATAGAAAGCTAACGGTTTCAACTCTAGTTGATCAACTTGATTTTTTGTGTGACCTTTCTTTGCAACTGTGTGAGGCTTGCTTGATCGTCAAAACTTCTGAAATTATTCCATTTTTTACACTTGTGACATTCCTGACCGTATGCTAAACACTTCTCTCTTTTAGACTCATAATTTGCACCACAGTTGTGAGAGTTGTAAATAAAGCTAGATTTGGGTTTAGCTGAAACTTGCCTGTGTTACACTGAGATGGCATTGGAGCTTATACCTTTCTTAGAACTTTCTGGAAAGCTGTGCACCTTCATTTGAAATCTTGCAGCTGCCACATGTTTAGGCCTGTTCTTGTTTGCTACATGTTGCATACTATCTACATGCGCTCTGGAACAAGCTGAAACCATGATCGTGTCACTCGCAAGCATACTTGTGTGTTTTTCTGTCAGCTCATGGCTCTGACAAATCTCTTTAGCTTTACTCAACATTAAATTACTGTCACAAAGTAAAATCTTTCTCACAGTAGCACTGATAATACCACATACAAGCCTGTCCTTTATCAGCTCATATTTTAGATCACCAAACCGACACATTTAGTCAGTTATGTAAGCTGCAAATGTTTCCCCTGGCTTCTGATCTCTTGTGTAAAACAAATGCCTCTCTAATGTAACATTCAACTGGGGGTTACACATTTCTCTGAACTTGCACTTCAAACACTCAGGGTCTTCTTTTGATTCAGCTTGTACAACAATATGGCAGTCTGCACCTTCTCCTTCATGTACTGCTGGTGCATACAAAAATGAACGTTCTGTTTCTATGGCCTCTGAACCAGCTAAGTTTAGCAAAACGAATGCCCTTTTGTGTGCATCTCTATCTGCATAAGCTGCTTGTATGAAAATATGGTACTCTTGCTCAAATATTCTGCAATATTCTGATCAAACACAAATAGTAGGGGTTTTCAAAATCCATCTGCTATATTAACACATGCCAGCGAAGAGGTTTGCAAATAAGCATAATTATACACATATGCCAGAATCAATGCCAATAACTGTTCAATTGCCTTTGTACTCTGAACTTGTACCTTTCTTTTAGCTTTTTGGAATTATGAGAATAAACAATCTCATAGTACTTTTGAATAACTAAAAAAAAGTCTTTTGGCTTTTCCCGGTTAGGGGTGGCCACAGCAGAAGTCTGGTCTGCTAATGATCGGCAGTGGATTTTTACATTGCTGAGTTGCCAGCCTGACACCCAGCCTTCAAAGAAGAAGGCACACCCATTCATGCACGCACCTACCTGCATGTCTTTAGACGTCACTCAACTGTGGGGAAGACATGCAGACTCCACACAGAAGGCGCTCCAGCTGAGAACTGAACAGGAGAACCTCTTGCTGTGAGGCAACAACGCTAACAGCTGCACCACCGTGGCTAGTACTTTCGAATAACTGAACTTTGCAAAATAAATACTCTGGCTTTTTGATACTTTCAGAATTTTATTGGTAAAGGCAAAAATGCTAAAGTAATTTATCATCATGTACTGTACTTCTTGGAATTTTATCGATGAAGGCAGGCATGCTACAGTCATTCACTTTACTCACTAAAGTCATTGCTTTAAGAGACATTAAAGAACTTTACAGTGCAACTAAGTAATTACAAGCACTATTATACTTGTCTAATGTTGTCTTTTGTAAGAAAACACCTCTTATCAGTGTAAGAAATATGCCAAGTTACTGCACAATGTTAATAAATGCATACAGCATGCTGAAATATCCTCAAAATGGTGGTACCTTACTAGGCAACTCTTTAAAGTACAAGAAGCACTCTGTAATGGCAGTGCTTTGCATATGGACACACCCAGCACAATAAACTTTTTGAAATAGCTGCACTTTGACTGAATTACATGAAGCAGTTGCACTATACACACAATGAACTCTTTGAAATACATGCACAGCAGAAAGCACACAGTGTAAGCAATTTTCCACACTCTGAGATACTTTGAATAACTTTAGTTATGCCCTTGATAGTCGTAGTTATGCCCAAACACATCACTTTGTCAAAACACATGCAGTTGCCTTGCTTTATTTCGCTTAATGTGCCCTTTATTTCCTTTATTGTAATAATTTTGCTCATTTAAGTCTTTTTTATGCCCAATACACTTTTCTTGTGCTTGTTGCACTTTAAACATGTCCAACTTTGCCTCAAACACACTCATTTTACTTTAAACACACTCATTTTTTGTTTTACACATGCTTAGTTTGCTTTATAGTTAATCATTTCATCAAATACTTTTATTTTAAACATTTTCTTTAGTTAACAAACTTTTTTTTGCTTTCTGCTTGCCTGATAATGTTTTCTGTGCCTTTGTAATGCCCCTTTATTGTCTTTTGCATCAAGTAAACAGTTTGTGTTATTTCTCATTACCTTTGTTTTTTTCTGGCTATGTTTGTGCACTTTCCTTTCAGTTTTACCTTCGCTGTCATCTTTACTTCTCATGGCTCTCTCTTACATCCCAGTTCTGACACCATGTCGCTTTTGTATTGATACATGAATAAATGAATCTCTACATACAAACACATTATTACTGTTGACTATTGACTCTAACTTAGGTAACTTATATACAATTAATGACTGCAATCATGCATGCTTAATCATTAACTGTTTCTACAAAATGACATGAACGTTGTGCATGTGTGTGCTTATATACAGGCACGTACAGCCTTGCATGCTTCTTAAAGATACAAGTACACACTCTTTACACTCTAATCTGCAATATTTTTACATCCAGGTGTTAACATCTTTGAAAAAAGATTGGAGGATATGAGATTCAAACCTACAACCACAATTAACATCCAAACTCCAACCCTGAGAACTACCTGCTTACCTAACATATCTTAACTGAAAACAAGCAGTTTTTGCATGCAGTAAAACAATTTAATGTTATGATTTCATCTTGATGGGGGATGGTTTACTAATAATGGTCTTGGGCTAGGTTTGCAAAGTATGAACATTTGCTGCTCATATAGCTAAACAGTTGGAAAAATGCATTCGGGTTATCACTGTGTTCAGATACAGTAACTAATGCAGAGCACACATTCCTCAGGTAGCATAAACGTGTCATGTAGCATAAGGCTTCCGTGAACAGAACCTTAAATGTTGCCGTACATTAAGTATGTGTGAGAACCATTATTCCTTGTTAAATTGCACATCAGTAGGAAAATACATACATCTATCCTGTTGTTTATTTCAACTGTTGTCATTTCAGCTGTTAGTCTGCCCATCCTAGTCTCTCAAAAATTGAGGATGATGTTCTTCTATTAAAGCAAGATAGTTTCAATGTCCTCTTTCCAGATTTGGGCACACAGCACTCCAAAATGTAGACATGTTGGCCTGTTTCCATACAAGGTGAACTAACTGTCAGCACACACCACTCTTATACAAACAGGTACTGTTCTCCAAACACTGCTGTCAATAGCTGACATTATTAGAAACAAGTTAACAATTACAGATACATGTTTTCCCCTATGTGGTATGGAACCCACAACATGCCAAAACTTAAACAGTTTGGTTAGCTGCTTTACAGGCCGAGAACAGTCTGCATGCTATTTTTAAATAAACAGGTACTGCTCTACAAATGCTGTTATTACAAAGCTGATGTCATCAGAGCATTACTAATTATGGCCACTTTAATAAAAATTTGAAGATTATATCAGAGAGTCATTACAATGCACAACATAAACCTTAATATAAACTATTGCAATATGGTTCTTTAAAAAAATGTGATGGGAGAAGTTAACCAAGGTAACATGAATAGATATATGTTTCCCCTATGAGGTTTGGAACCCACAACACACTAAAATTTAGACATCTTGGACGGTTGCTTTACAGGGCGAGTTAATATTCAGCAAAGGTTTCATTGTAGAAAACAGGTAATGCAGGTGGTTCTTACAAATCCTGCAGTAAATGGATGAATACAGGAAATGCGTACAAGTTTTGGACCTTTCATAGTAAAGAAATAACAGCTATCACTAAACACATGTGTAAGCAATTAATTTTTAAATTAAATAAATGTGTCTGTGTAACTGTTTAAGAGGAATGATGTAAGGAAGTTATATATACATATTTGTATCGCAAATTATAACAGTCCAATAGGTGATACAGTGGGACTGTAATGGAAAACTACAAAATGCACAGACATCCAAGGCCTTGCACTATAGGCATCTATGATGCATGAGAACAGAGGTTATGTGAAATTATATACATAGATGTTATAAAATATATGTACTTAACAACACGGGAATTGAACCCATAGATAAGAGTGCAGAATTTACCAAGTTCTCTTAAGTATCACCACAACCTAATTATCACAGCAGCTAACAACATTATTATAAAAACATCTATATGACACATATGATACAGAAATTTATTTGTAAAATCCATAGCAATGCACAGGTATATGTAGAATATTGGTACTTACTGTAGGGGCCTATAGGCTGCTCCTACACCTCAGTGACCCTCCTTCAAAGCTCATCTGCACCCCTCTGATGCAAGTCATCATAGTGGTGATGAACCTGCAGTCCAGTGCAGTAGATCTCCATTCTCCGTCAATGTTCCCTCATGATCTAGTTTCACTTAGTAAAGTTCCTGGGTCTGGCTCTCATCCTCTGCTACAATCCAGCATACATGGTCAACACCTGGGTCATCTTCTCAGTAGTCCAGTTGGGTGTATGGACATGTTTCAGCATCTTAATCCCGAAGTAGAAGAAATCTGAAGAACACAAAAATGCAGAAATGCTCAGTGAGGTACCATTCAGTTTGCAGTTAGCAATGGTCTGATCATCAAATGTATCAAAATCCAATATTTGAAAGTGGCACTGATATGTTATAAGATCAATGGAAAATAATGGACACATGCCACACATGATGCCATTTATTGATACCTATTGGGTGTTTACACAGTACACCTGGGTGCTTCATCACATAATGGCAATTAATGCAGATGTGCACAAATGGGATTCCAAAAACTTGAACTTTAATTCATCTCATTAATTATGAGTAGCGCAACTGCTACTTAAAGTTGGGTGCACACAAGGTGCACTTTGATTCCATGATTCAGAGTGAGAGGTTCATTGGCAACTGGTAAAATTTCTGTTGTGGTGATTAGTACATCTGTTAAAGTTACTCATTTCAAAAGGTACATGTTTAAATTCATATTTACTTAAAATGGTAATTTTAGCAGAGGTTGTCATAAGTTACTGGAGTGATCTTGTGTTGAACTGTATGCATACAGGTGTTGTCCTTCTAAACAGTTTAATTCGGTCCCATATGCAGTTGTATAGGCAGACTTCAATTGCAAATGTTAACAATATATGAAGGACGATTTACAGATCATCTGCAATTCTTACAGGTAATTTCTTGCACTCTGTGGTGAAACTACAGAAAGATACAGATTCCAACATTATTCTTACTTAGTATATAATGTTGACACTATAGATATTTCTCATTTCATGTCTCCTAACAACAGTGTTATAAACATGTGCTGTTATGGATATATCTTCAATGATGATTCATTACAAAAGTATTATCAGTACTGGCTCAATATAGTACGTATCTCTACTGTCTTGTCACCTGACTATAGATTCTGAGGTTTACCAATGTGTTCTGTAAGTTCTTCAGATTGTTTTTTGTTGTAGTATTTGACAATGACATGCAAGCAGGCTCATGTGACATAATGCTGTTGGCTTTGGCTTTCTATGAAATATAGATACATTTTCAGGGGTTCTAATCCCATTTACTAACTATAAATATAGTACAGGTTATGGTGATTTTACCAATGTTATGTATAAAGACATTATTATAACTTGTAATAAGTCATATTAATATTCATCATACACAGTGTTATACAGACATTTTCAATGCATTGGAGTGCATGATGTTTATGTTGACATATGATATGCTGTTCATAGAATGAAATCCATAAATGAGTCAAACATGAATATTATCATGTGTGTATCACTGTCTTTCAAATGGCTAACCATCTTATGGGTGAAAACTTCTCCCCCCAGGAAGATGATATCATAATTCATGCTCTCCACCAACATGGATGGAGACTCCTAGGCCATTCAGGTGATACTGTTTGGAGAAATGAAATCTGGACAGACCTCACCAACATGATCATTGCAGTTGGAGGCCACAACTGATCCTGTGAGGCATGCAGACAACACTGATCCAGGCATGATTCTTTATGCAGCCAACTGAGTGATACATTATGATAGACTGAAGGATGCCACCAGTGGCAGATCACCCTGCCCCCCAATGGCATCACAATATTTCTGGCCTTAATGTATACAGCAAGAGGAGAGTAACACATCCCTGGTGGTGGGATTCAGACTGGAGTTCCAGGATAAACATGCATGCATTTATTTCCATTACAGTGATGTGTATTGTGATAATCACTGCATATTGCTGTAGTATTCATATTCTTCTGTTGCTGTGTTTGATTTACTGCAGCAGAGTTGAGCAGTGAACTTACTTCCACACAAGGTGAGGATGATGAATGTAAGTATAATTACATGTATTGATACATCTAAGTTATAGACAGAGCAGTCGAAACATTTGTATGCTGTTTGCATTATTATTCACAGGTCTATCTACTTCAGGCCTTCACCGGGGATTGGCAGGTGAGTGTCTCTACATTATTGCTGTGAACACTACCTTGTTAGTGCCTCCATGTCTGTTCATGGCACTGCTATATGGGTCTATATTAGAAGAGCAAAGCGACTTAAGAGAGAACGGTCTTTCGTCAACATGTCAAACCTGAAGTCTGAAAAGAGCAAAGTTACAGAACAGCAATTTTTTGTTCCAAAAAAAAAATTATAAAGACAAAAATAAAGTGGGGGGCTTCACCCCCCCCCACACACACACATCACCCCTACTTAAATATACCAACTCTGAGATTGCACCACAGTGGAGAAAACAGCAAAGTCCCAAGAACGGCCCAGTGATTTTTTTCCCCTGGGGAAAAAAATCACTGTTCCGTACCTTCACTGTTTTCAGACTTTGGGTTTTATGTGTCGACGAAAGAGCATTTGCTCTTAGGTTGCTTCGCTCTTCTAATATAGATGCCTGTTATATTGCTGTTTTCTTACCATTTGATGCTACAGGTACATCCAGTGGAGGTGCAAGTCATGCATTTTCAAGTGCAGACAGACCAAGTATGTTACAGCAGCATTGTCATAACTTTCAAAAATGTGTAGCACACATGATCTGACATTTTTGTCAATATTTGTCAATACAGGCCCACCTGGAGTACATTTGTAACATCCAACATGCAGGGGCGGCCAGTGCTATTGGACTACAGGACTGCAGCCCCCTCAACTGTACAATAAAAGAAATAAGAAATAAAAATAAAAAGAAATGAAAAGAAAAAAAAATTTTTAATTAGCGGACTTCGCGCATGCGCACTAGTCCGGACTGCTGCTGAGAGTCTGGAGCATGTGCAAATTGTCTCAGCAGCAGTTCTGATTGGGAAACATGAGGAACGGAGCTCCCAGAAGTCTATGCAGTTTTAAACTGCATAGACTGTCCTGGAACTCGCTGGGAAAATGCATCAGGGTTGGACTGCAACTTCAGCAGTCTGGTATTTGCTGCAGTCTCATCAGGGAAAGATCTCGTGGGTCTTTTTGTGCAGGGTTTGGATTTATGTATGGTTCTTTCACTTGCAGGGATCAGGGTGGTGGTTTGGATTTATTTATGGTGGTTCGTTTCACTTGCAGGGATTGGATTTATGGTGGAGAAGAACAAGATCTACTACAGGTAAGGTGTGTGTGTGTGTGTGTGTGTGTAGACTCATGGTGGTGTGGTAGGGAATACCTCAGGCTTGAACCCTGTACCTTCTATACAGGTGTTAAAGACCTGAATTCCCTACCCACCACAATTTGTAAAAAAAATTGCAGATTTTTGCCTCATATTTGATCTGATCTGTTCCTCATAATATCTGTGGTTTGTAAATGCTACAATCCTTGATATTTGATTGTGCATTGGTAGCATTGTTACCTCACAGCTACAGGTTCTCAGGTTTGATTCTTGGCTGGGGTTCCTTCTTTGTGAGATCTGTATCTTTTCCCTGTGTTTGTGTGGGTTTGCTTTTGTGTCCTACCATGTTACAAAGACATGTCTGCATTATTTCTTCCTGGGCTTCTTCTGAAAATTGTTTTTTTGTTCCAAGTCAGACTGTCCTGATTAACAAATGTTAAATAAAATTGACAGGCATTTGAATTTCAGACTTCAGGTTTCTGAATGTTTTAACTCCTCACGTATTTGATGGTGCAGTGGCAGTATTGTTGCCTCACAGCTATAGGTTTTCTGGTTTAATTCTTGGTTGGGGTGCCTTCTGTGTGGAGTCTGCATCTTATCTTTGTGTTTGTGTGGATTTGCTCTGGTGTCCTGCTATGTTACAAAGACATGTGTCTACAGTATTTCTCCCTGGGCCTCTGCTGAAAATTGTTTTGTTCCGTCAAAAGTAAAACTGACAGGCATTTGAATTTCAGACTTAATATTCTTCAGAAAATACATAGTAAAACAACTTTTTATTCTAGCAATAAATATATAGTAACACAACCTTTATAGCAATTTTCTAAGTTTATAAGATGACTATTTGAAATTTGTCCTTATTTTTGGGACTGTATTACCCTGTTATTGGCTGTGTCCATGTTTTTTCTGCTAAGATTGACAGCTATGGCCAGAACTGAATTCACTGAATATGTTTGAGGGCTGTATTCCCTCATTACTGAGTTTGTCCAGGTGTTTTATGCTAAGAGGTTGACAGCTATGGTGAGAACTGAATTCATTAAATGATAGCCATTTAAGTTTCAGTCTTCCTCTCTTTCACAAAGCAGCTGATTTGGTGTAGTGGTATGTCGCTCTGACCGTTTTGCACAGGGACCTTGGCAGTAAAATGTATGGTGGTAACACAGCATTTTTCTTTCACAAAGCAGGTGATTTGGCATAGTAGTATGTTGTTCTGACTCTTTGCGCAGGGACCTTGGCAGCAAAATGTATGGTGGTAACACAGCATTTTATTCTAGCAGCTTTCCAAGATTATACAAGCAATGTTTAATGTATCCCTGGTTTTTGCCCTTTTGACCCACCCCAATAAATTTGGCTTTTTCCAGATTTCTTGTGCTGCGAAGTTGAGATGCAGTTGAGTATTGAGTAGATTCTACAAGGAGCTGAGAGCTGCAGAGGAAGAGAAGTTTAGTGCTGATTATGCTACATCAGCTCACATTGCTAATAGCACAACAGGTTGTGTACTTGCTTTTGATGCAGAAGGTTGTTGGTTCTACTCCCATAAGGGGTGAATGCTGCCGTACTGAAAGTTAAGATACTAATTATGAGCCTGTAATCAGTTTGCCATCCATTTCCTATTGCAATATTACTAGCTTATTTTTAATGTAATTTAGGCAATTTATTCCTCAGGGCTATCAAACACTTTATTTTTCGATGAAACCATGAAATATAAAGGTGATTGCTAGCAACAACCTCTTCATTACAGATTTATTTAACATGGAATTATTTAGATGACTTTTTTACTACTTCAGAGATAGTGCATATTTACTGATAATGGTGGACTGTAGAATTGTGCATATTTACTGATAATAGTGGACTGTAGAAGTTTGAGTAGACTTTTATGATGGAAATGTTCTGAATTGGGCAGTTTTGTCATTGGTGCATTCATTTTGTTTCATTGTTTACTGGAAAAATGTTCAAAGCAATAGGAAGGTGTATCAATGAGCACATGTATGTTTCATATGCAAGGGGCCTATGATTTGAAAACAGCCCAGAATTAATCTTTATCTGCCACGGGTAAAATGTATTTTCTTTGAATGTGGTTTTCAATGTTGTTTCAATGAATGTGAGTTTCAAGGGCAGAGAAGTTTTAATGCCAAGTTTATTTAGCAGATGTCTTAGTGTTTGTGCTGTAAAATGCAAAATAAAACTTTCAAATGAAGTTCAAATCATCCTAGAAGTAAATCAGTATGCACATTAGTGTTTATGGTAAATGGAGTGAAATAGCCAAGTAATGGATCATTGGAATGGCTGCAGGGGTAGGCTCCATTCGACCATGGTTTTGTGAGGGGGAAGGGTGGCAAACTTAGGCAGCCCCAGCTGAACTATATCTCCAACTGTCCAGATTTTCAAAGAATGAATAGATTTTTTGCTTCTTATTTTTGGTTTGTTCCTCATAAAATTTGTGGTTTTCTGACAAATCATTTAGGAATTAAGTCAGTAAATAATGACACACTGAGTTTCAGACTTCATAACCTTTAGAAAAATGCATGCTAAAGTAAGACCTGTTCTATCAACTGTCTCAGTTTATACAAGAGCAATTTTTAGTACTGTTTATATGTTCCCCAAATATATTTGGCCTTGTCCAGATTTATTGCATTAACAGGTTGAGAGGTACATGCAAATAAATTGCTTTATAGTATTAGACATAGCCAAACTTCTCAACTGTCTCTGATTTTGGCTCAAAATGTCGCTCTTCCCCTAATGATCCCTCTGCAAAATAACAATTTTGGAAGAAAACGTTTATAATTAAGAAATAACTAATTATCAGGTTACTTTTATTTCAGAAATGCATGTAGATTCTTTTATTTTGTCAGCTGCTCAAGTTAGCAGTACTAATATTAAAGTGTCCCTTCTTTGACAGGTTTCCAGCTGTATTGTGTTGCTATTTTATATTTTTTACATCACATTTTTGGTCCATTTTTCATAAAATTGTGTTTTTTTGGCAAATTAGTGACAAATCATTAAAGTCTGAAGTTAGAAAATAATGACAGACATTTGAGTTTCAGATTTCATACCATTCAGAAAATTCATACTAATGCAAGACCTCTATTATCTTTCTAAGTTTATCAGAGCAATATTTTAAAAATTGTCCTTATTTTTGGGCCTTTGTCCCATTTCTTTGTATGGCTTTGTCCAGATTTCTTGCTCTGAGGTTGAGAGGTATGACAAATGTGTCAGGGCCATCACAAGTCACCCAGAGACATTTCAAACTGTGACATACTTGTTGCACCCCACTCCCCCATACAGTGACTCTGGATGTGTCAAAGCAAGGCAAGGAGTAGTTATGCAGTGTAAATGTGCAGAGAATCCCACCCATCCAAGGTAGACACAAGTACTACAGTGGCTTTTCATCTGTCCTTGATTTTTACAGAATGGTCTGGTTTCTGTCATATTTTTTGTACTGTTGATTTATGCTTATTACTCAAAGTGCCTGTTGCTCTGTGTTTAAGTAGCAATACTTTAATGACTATCAGGTAAGCTTGGCTGAGATTGCAAGATGCAAGTAAGCTTTAATAAGCATATTGTTAATGAATTGCCAACATTGAAAGTCTTTCTGTTGCCATGTAGAGAATACTTAACTAGATAATGTATAAGCCTTGGGTATTGAAATGCATATGCCAGTATTTGTAATAAAGGACAGGATTACATTATTTTAAGAGTCTCATTACACTTGGAGACTTCCAGTCATCTCTGCAGGCTTTACCCATAAACAGAATGCCAATCGTGTGGTCCATAACCTGTACAGTAATCCTTTTAAGCAATGTATTTTGAGCTTATTTCTTGTTTGCTTTTCATTTTTTACTTTGATCATGTTTTCACCATGAAACAAGTAGATGTCAGGCAGCAGGTCTTTTTTTGGATAAGGAACATTTTTACAAGTGGGGGCATCAGAGATTTCTACTTTCAGCATGTTACTTGGTACTTTAATAAAGCTGAATATAAATTATAATTAAAACTGCAGTGCAAGAAGTGGTTTGAGTTGAGTGCTGCTTGTTTTTCTTATACTTGATTTTGACTGGCATTCCATTAATGTATTTAAAAAAAGTAATTTATTCATGCCTCACAACCTTTTTTGTTTCCATCTAGATATTAAACTGTCATGCAGCCAATGCATTGAAATATTTTTTTTCTTCTACACTTCATTTTGTCTTGACTGAACTCTCATAATGATGGTTTGGCACCCAGGGCAGTATATTTAGTTTTTGTAGTTTGCTACTACAGGTGTGTGTGTGTGGTATGGAATATCTCAGGCTTGAACCCTGTACCTTGTATGCAGGTGTTAAAGACATGAATTCCCTACCCACCACCATTTGTAAAAAAAAATTGCAGATTTTTGCCTCATATTTGATCTGATCTGTTCCTCATAATATCTGTGGTTTGTAAATGCTGCAATGCTTGATATTTGTTGGTGCAGTGGTAGCATTGTTGCCTCACAGCTGCAGGTTCTCAGGTTTGATTCTTGGCTGGGGTGCCTTCTTTGTGGGGTCTGTATCTTCTTCCAGTGTTTGTGTGGGTTTGCTTTTGTGTTCTCCCATGTTACAAAGACATGTCTGCATTACTTCTTCCTGGGCCTCTGCTGAAAATTGTTTTTTTTTTCCAAGTCAGACTGTCCAGATTAACAAATGTTAAATAAAATTGACAGGCATTTGAATTTCAGACTTCAGGTTTCTGAATGTGTTATTTCCTTACATGTTTGATGGTGCAGTGATGGTATTGTTGTCTCACAGCTATAGGTTTTTCTGGTTTGATTCTTGGCTGGGGTGCCTTCTGTGTGGAGTCTGCATCTCCTCCATGTGTTTATGTGGATTTGCTCTGGTGCCCTGCCATTTTACAAAGATGTGTCTGCAGTATTTCTCCCTGGGCCTCTGCTGAAAATTGTTTTTGTTCTGTCAGAAGTAAAATTGACAGGCATTTGAATTTCAGACTTCATGTTCTTCAGAAAATACATAGTAACACAACCTTTTATTTTAGCAATTTTCTAAGTTTATAAGATGAATATTTGAAATTTGTCCCTATTTTTGGGACTGTATTCCCCCATTATTGGCTTTGTCCAGGTTTTTTTGTGCTAAGGTTGACAGCTATGGCAAGAACTGAATTCACTGAATATGTTTGAGGGCTGTATTCCCTCATTACTGGTTTTGTCCAGGTGTTTTTGTACTAAGATGTTGACAGCTATGGTGAGAACTGAATTTACTAAATGATAGCCATTTAAATTTCAGTCTTGCTCTCTTTTACAAAGCAGCTGATTTGGCATAGTGGTATGTTGCTCTGACTGTTTTGCACAGGGACCTTGGAAGTAAAATGTATGGTGGTAACATAGCATTTTATTCTAGCAACTTTCCAAGATTATACAAGCAATGTTTAATGTGTCCCTGGTTTTTGGGCTTTTGACCCCCCCCCCACCAATACATTTTGGCTTTTTCCAGTTTTCTTGTGCTGCAAAGTTGAGATGCAGTTGAGTAGTGAGTAGATTTTACAAGGAGCTGAGAGCTGCAGGGGAACAGAAGCTTAGTGTTGCTTAAGTGAAGTTGGTTTGCATTGTTAATAGCACAACAGGTTGTGTACTTGCTTTTGCTGCAGAAGGCTGTGGGTTCTACTCCCACAAGGAGTGGATGCTGCCGTACTGAGAATGTTCTCCTTGGTGAATATACTACTAACTATGAGTCTGTTATCAGTTTGCCATCCATTTCCTCTTGCAATATTACTAGCTTATCATTTTTATAATGTAATATAGCCAATTTATTCCTGAGGGGCAACAGACACTTTATTTTTCGATGAAACCATGAAATATAAAGGTGTTTGCTGGCAGCAACCTCTTCATTAGTTACAGATTTCTTTAATGTGGAATTATTTAGATGACTTTTACTTCTTCAGAGATTGTGCATATTTACTGATAATGGATTGTAGAATTGTGCATATTTACTGATAATGGTGGACTGTAGAATTGTGCATATTTACTGATAATGGTGGACTGTAGAATTGTGCATATTTACTAATAATGGTGGACTGTCGAAGTCTGAGTAGACTTTTATGATGGAAATGTTCTGAACCTGGCAGTTTTGTCATTATGGGTGCATGCGTTTTGTTTCATTGCTTACTGGAAAAATGTTCAAAACAAATTTAAAATGCCCTCTAACAACTGTACTGTATTGTACAAGGAATGTAAATTTAGTACAATGAGGAAGGTGTATCAAAGAGCACATGTATGTTTCATATGCAAGGGGCTTATGATTTGAAAACAGCCCAAAAGTAATCTTTATCTACCACTGGCAAAATGTATTTTATTTGAATGTGGGTTTCAATGCTGTTTCAATGAATGTGAGTTTCAAAGTCAGAGAAGTTTTAATGCTAAGTCTGTTTTTCATTGTGAGACTGCATTGCTTTATTTAGCAGATGTCTTAGTGTTTGTGCTGTAAAATACAAAATAAAACTTTCAAATGAAGTCCAACTCATCATAGAAGTAAAGCAGTATGCACATTAGTGTTTATGGTAAATGGAGTGAAATAGTCAAGTAATGGATCATTGGAATGGCTGCAGAGGCTCCATTCAACCATGATTTTGTCAGGGGGGAAGGGCAGCAAACTGAGACAGGCCCAGCTGAACTATACCTCCCAACTGTCCAGATTTTCAAAGAATGAATAGATTTTTGCTTCTTATTTTTGGTTTATTCTTCATAAAATTTGTAGTTTTCTGGCAAATCATTTAGGAATTAAGTCACTAAATAATGATACACTGAGTTTCAGACTTCATAACCTTCAGAACAATGCATGCTAAAGTAAGAACTGTTATTCTATCAACTGTCTCAATTTATACAAGAGCAATTTTTAGTACTGTTTATATGTTCCTCCAATATATTTGGCCTTGTTCAGATTTACTGCATTAACAGGTTGAGAGGTACATACAAATTGCTTTATAGAATTAGGCATAGCCAACCTCTCAACTGTCCCCGATTTTGGCTCAAAATGTTGCTCTTCCCCCTAATAATCCCTCCACAAAATAGCAATTTTGGAAGAAAACATGGAGGGTTTACAGTTAAGAAATAATTATAATAATCAAAATTATAGATTACTTGAAATGCATGTAGATTCTTTCATTTTGTCAGCTGCTGAAGTTAGCAGAACTAATATTAAAGCGTCCCTTCTTTAACAGGTTCCCAGCTGTATTGTGTGGCTATTTCATATTTTTGCATCACATTTTTGGTCCATTTTTCATAAAATTGTGTGTTTTGGCAAATTACTGACAAATCATTAAAGACTGAAGTTAGAAAATAATGACAGACATTTGAGTTTCAGATTTTATACCCTTCAGAAAATTCATACTAATGCAAGACCTATTATATTATCTTTCTAAGTTTATTAGAGCAATATTTAAAAAAATGTCCTTATTTTTGGGCCTTTGTCCCACTTCTGTGTATGGCTTTGTCCAGATTTCTTGCTCTGAGGTTGAGAGGTATGACAAATGTGTCAGGGCCATCACAGTCAGCCAGAGACATTTCAAATTGTGACATACTTGTTGCACCCCACTCCCCTATGTAGTGACTCTGGATGTGTCCAAGCAAGGCAAGGAGTAGTTATGCAGTGTAAATGTGCAGTGTGTCCCCCCCCCCATCCAAGGTAGACACAAGTACTACAGTGGCTTTTCATCTGTCCTTGATTTTGCAGAATGGTCTGGTTTCTGTCATATTTTTGTACTGTTAATTTATGCTTATTACTCAAAGTGCCTGTTGTTCTATGTTTAAGTAGCAATGCTTTAATGACCATGAGGCAAGCTTATCTGAGATCGTAAGATGCAAGTAAGCTTTAATAAGCATACTGTTAAAGAATTGCCAACACTGAAAGCCTTTCTGTTGTTGTCATGCAGAGAATACTTAACTAGATAATGTATAAGCATTTGGTATTGAAGGACAGGATTACATTCTTTTAAAAAGCTCACACTTGTTGGAGACTTCCAGTCATCTCTACAGACTTTACCCGTAAACTAAACAGAATGCCAATCATGTGTGGTCCATAACCTGTACAGTAATCCTTTAAGCAATGTATCTTGAGCTTGTTTCTTGTTTGCTTTTCATTTTTTACTTTGATCATGCTTTCCCCAAGAAACAAGTAGATAGTTGTCAGGCAGCAGGTCTTTTTTGGATAAGAAACATTTTTACAAGTGGGGGCATCACAGAGATTTCTATTTTCAGCATGTTACTTGGTACTTTAATAAAGCTGAATATAAATTATAATTAGAACTGCAGTGCAAGGAGAAGTGGTTTGAGTTGAGTGCTGCTTGTTTTTCTTATACTTGATTTTGACTGGCATTCCAGTAATGTATTTAAAAAGTAATTTATTTTTTCATGCCTCACAACCTTTTGTTTCCATCTAGATATTAAATAAGATGTCATGCAGCCAATGCATTGAAATATTTTTATTCTTCTACACTTATTTTTGTCTTAATTGGTCTCTCATAATGATGGTTTGGCACCCAGGGCAGCATATTTAATTAAAGTTAGTTTTTGTGGTTTTGAGCATAGATCCTCCCCTTTCTAGTTGGCCACACCCCTTCCCCTTGACCCCACTCATTCAGCTGTCTCCTGCAGCCCCCCTTTGATTTGAAGTCACCAGCCGCCACTGCCAACATGTGATTATTTGCAGCCAATATTTATGTGTTGTACATGTGATGCTGTCAGTATTCTTTTTGCTAAATACATGACTGTTCTGTGTTCCTCTTTGCTTTCACACTACAGGATCCACAATACAACCCATAACTTCTACACAGTAGGAGTCTGTCTATGGTATGCTATTACATATGTTTCATACCTCTCCTTGCTGTTCATCCTGTAGCTGACCTCCATTAATACTGTGTCCTTCTTACCATTCCTAGGTCAGTCTGCATCAACGTCTTCAAGTGCACATATGAATGGTATGTGTATGTCATACATTCTGTATGTTTTAACTGTGTTCTCCTGGTTAATGGTATAAATTATGTGATCAGTACTGCTGTTTTCATTCCCTACACTGGTTGAAGTTTATCCCAGTGCAAGACCATCATCTTCCCATGAGTATTTGTCAGTTTTTTTTTGTTTGTTTGTTTTGTTTGTGCATCACATATGTCATGTATGATAGCCACATCAAGAGATTGCATACTTATTTTATGTACAGTCCATGAAACATACATACAGTAGACTGCAATTGAAGTCATTAGCATTTGTAACATTGCAGTGAGATATGTATATGTCATATGTTGTTGATATCCATTATGTCATGTAGGCACACTGTTCTGAGCTGTGTCTTTGTATCTTGTAGCACATAAACTATCTGCATTGTCCAGCAGTCCATCTAGCAATCATGATGTTGTTCGTGATGTGTCTCACCATGGCCCCTGGCATAGAGGACCATGAATTGTGTGGAGAGTCTATCTATGAGGTTGACAGTGATGTTGCAATAGATGTAGCCTTAGATATGGTGGTCCACTTGTCTAGCCATTCAGTGGATTCTGCCACAGTGGATGTTGAACAGGGTGAGGTCATTGACCATCACACCACAGCTGAGAGCACTGCTGCTGGGAGTTCAACACAACAACCAGTAACAGGGTGTCACTGTAGATGGAGGTGAACAGATGTTGTACAAGGCCAGGTGTCAGAGGGTGTATGCCTCCTGCTATAGGCAAATGAATGGTCACAACAGCAGCATCATTCAGACATCCATGCACTTGCTTGTGCCACAGATCATGTGGCACACCAGCTAATTATCACACATGAAGGACAGGAATGCAGACATGGTTAGATTATGGCTGCTTAGCCACACTGGCTGATCAGAATGAAAGTCTGCTAGCAGTAGCACTATCATTGGAAACCCTGGCCTCTATGGTACTGCAGCAGTGTCATACAACCACCAGGATTCTGAGTACCACGACTGTGCTCAATAGATTGCAACCTGTGAGAGGCAAGCCACCTGTCTGTAAAACCACCAATGGCCATCAAGAATCACTGCCTGTGGTCCATCCTGCACAGAGATGGACTGTTGGCCCATCTTCTGAAGTCACACCAATCAAAAGGAGTTCAATTCATAGTCATACGTTTTCATATCAGCATGGTGGTGTACCTCCATCCTTGTCTGTTGTGGGGCAAACAGTGCAAGGTATGTCTGTATGTGGTTGGGGCAGGGTGGACCAGCATGGTTGCCTAATACTGTGTTAATGTGCCCAAAAGTGTAGTACACATAGCTGACTCATATCATTGCAATACCAGTGTACTTTTATATGTGTTTTCTGAAATTAAAATGTCTGCATTATGCCCTGCATGATTTCTGTTTTTTCATGTTATCATATAGCACAGGTATGTATGTGTAGTAGTGATGCGTGTCCTTATTATTTATCATACAGTGATACAACAAACTGAGTGTGTATGCATACCTGTGTCAGCTGTGCCCTGAGGTGATCTGTTTTGACATAGTTACCTATGGTGATGTTAGAATATGTTATGATTACGTTATGTGTAATGCTTAGTGCGTACATCTAGTGGGTATTTGCCATTAGATGCAATCTGTGTTGCTGTGTTGGACAACACCTGACCATCAATATTCATTCTGTGTACTCATGTGCATATGCTTGTCATGAACTCAAATATTTGGGTCAGTCACTACCATGTTGCCTGGGCCTGAACTTGTGGTCACACCCTATGTTGCCAACACCTGTGAGTTCTGTCTCCTATATCTTCCTTGTCATCCTTCAATACTTGTAGGATGTCATCTTCTCACATTTGGGGTTCTTGGGATAGTTCACCTGTAAGACCGTCATGTGCTCTGGTTGGCATGTTGTGCATCATGACACACACCATTATCATCTGTGCTGCCATCTCAGGTGTGTATTGCAGTGCACCCCTGGATGTGTCCAGACATTTTAAACTAGCTTTTGGTACACCAAACACAGGGTCTGTGGTGTTTCTTCTTGTTGCATGTGCTTTATTGTAGGCCTTGTGTGCAGGGTTTGATAATTCATGGTACAGGGTCCTTAGCCATGGCTCAAAAGGACAACCACAGGAATAAAACACTTTTGGTAAAAATTGATACTGTTGAGAGAGGTATCCTTAACATGCATCCTAGTTGTGTTCCTGTCCTTACCTAGTGGCAGTCTCGCAGTTTCACCTTGCTGGAATGCAGCCCTGAGTCCACTTTTCCTCCAAATGGTAGCATCATGGACACCTCCATGGTGTGTTGCTGTGATGTTTGCTATGCTGCCATCTGCTGCTCACACAACTTGGCAGCTGAGGGACATAGTTATCTGTTTATGTATTGGTCTGCTTCTGGATGTACTGGTGTCTTGAAGGTATGTGTGTGCAATCTATTGCACCCAGTAAATGTGGGAAGTGTGCGATGTTATAGAACTGGTGCATTACAGAACTGCTCTATGGAGGTGAATGGGAAGCTTATTTAGTCATCTACTTTGCTGCACATTGCTTCCAGGAATTTGGCCAGTATATTGTTGTCAGTTGTCTGTGACACTCCTATTGCATTTCTCCATGTGTCTCGTGAATGTTCCAGGTGCAAGTACACCCAGGCTAAGACACACTGGTTTCAACTGCATTAGGGTTTCCTTGCAGTGTCTGCACAGACATGTGTGGGGCACACATGTTGCAGATAGTCTGCATTGGTTGTCTTTCTAGCCAATATATGTTTATTATTTTCTGGTCTGACAACTGGTTTACTTGCAGCATAACTCTAGCTGGTTGCCTTCTAGGATGCACAGCCACAGCCACATTTATGGCTTGCATCACTGCAGCCTGTTGCAGTTCTTTAACAGCGGGATGCATTTTTTACATGATTTTTTTCAGTTTTACTACAGATTTCACTATTCCATAATATTTTCTTGAACTCCTTGGCGATTGGAAAGTATGCACCAAGAATTTTAGAAACAGAGTTGGCGTGGCTGTTTGTCACATTTGAGTTGTGTTGTGTGCACACAGTGTGTTTTGGAATCAGACTGTCATGCACAGAATCCCTAATTATTCTATGCTGAATGCTTCAGTACTCCGTCTACCTTAAGCGCTGCTTCTAGAATTGTGTCTGCAGTAGGTACACTGAAGTCTTCTTTCTGTGTGCAGCACTGTCCACAATAATTAAGACATGTTTATCTGTTTGTTCGATGTTTTCCTTTAAAGTATCTGTTGAAATAATTTTACATTCTTCTGAGCTGTAGGGTACATTTTCTGCAAATTTAATCTCTCTAATAGTATTATTTTGTTTCTCTCAATTAAAAAAAAATATCTTATTGAATTGAAAAACACTGTAGCTGGTTGTATATTTATTTATTTATATTTATATTTATAGTTATAGTTATAGTTATATTTGTTTGCTTTTGTTTACTGGGAAAGTCCGACTGGGTAGGGGCCCATTTTCAGTAGAGGCACAGTAAGGGAAAAGCTCCAAAGTATTACAAAACATTTTAAGAATAATAGTTATAAAGTCATTAAAAGTAATACAAAAGCAAATACAATTTAAATAATTATATCAAATTAGATATACTAAGAAAACATTGGTTAAGAGTAGATTCAATTTATAAGACAATAATGTTTAACAATTAGAGAAATTTTAACTTGTTTATAGATAAATTAAAGGTAAGTTAATATAATACAAACAGGAATTGCAATACAAAGTGAGAATAAAAGCAGGCTTATGGCATATTTAGAGAGGAAGCCAGGGGAAAGACATTTTTAGAAGTAAGAAAGTGAGTAAAGAAGGGGGAGTAAGGAGATGTAAGGTGTGAATAGGTATTTGTCCACATTTAGGGATATTCAGGTGTTGAGTAAGAACAGAAGCAACTTTTGGCTAGGAAGTCTTTCAGAATGGTTTTGAAGGATAGGAGGGAGGATATTGACCTGATGGATAGAGATAAGGCATTTCAGGCCATAGCGACATTGTAAGAGTACAGACAATGCCCAGAGGATTTAATAGGTTTGTGAACTGACAGAAATTGTTGGTCCTTAGATCATAATTATCAATTAGGAACATAGTTTTGTAAGATGTTATTTAAATGACATTTATTTATTTGTTTATT